>NW_025927507.1:0-74976 GCF_022837055.1 Prionailurus viverrinus
CGCCCCGGGCCTCCAGGCCCGGGGCTGCTCGCCCCGGGCCTCCAGGCCCGGGGCTGCTCGCCCCGGGCCTCCAGGCCCGGGGCTGCTCGCCCCGGGCCTCCAGGCCCGGGGCTGCTCGCCCCGGGCCTCCAGGCCCGGGGCTGCTCGCCCCGGGCCTCCACGCCCGGGGCTGCTCGCCCCCGGGCCTCCACGCCCGGGGCTGCTCGCCCCGGGCCTCCACGCCCGGGGCTGCTCGCCCCGGGCCTCCACGCCCGGGGCTGCTCGCCCCGGGCCTCCACGCCCGGGGCTGCTCGCCCCGGGCCTCCACGCCCGGGGCTGCTCGCCCCGGGCCTCCACGCCCAGGGGCTGCTCGCCCCGGGCCTCCACGCCCGGGGCTGCTCGCCCCGGGCCTCCACGCCCGGGGCTGCTCGCCCCGGGCCTCCACGCCCGGGGCTGCTCGCCCCGGGCCTCCACGCCCGGGGCTGCTCGCCCCGGGCCTCCACGCCCGGGGCTGCTCGCCATGGCTCACTATGACTGAAGCCGTTCCTGTACCTTAGAGAAGGGGGTCACACAAACACAAACACCCTCCAGGCCCTGGGTTCCCTGCTCAGAAAATCCCGGGCAAGTTCCGAGGGATCGGATTCGCCAAATGGGTAGTGCTCCTGGTCGACCCGGGCCTCCACGCCCGGGGCTCTATCTTTCCATGGCGCATCAGGGCTGAAGCCTCTCCCTGTCAGTGACAGAAACGGGCCATTGTTTCCCACACAGAGTCCAGACCTTGGGGTCTCAGCTCAGAAACTTACGGGGAAGCTTAGAGAAGTGGGAGACACAGAATTCCAAGCAGCCCTACTAGGGACTATACTACAAGCCTAAAATCCCAAGGAGACATATGCCTGAATCCTGAAAAGCCAACAACCCTTCCTCTCCACTCCGGTACTCCCGGGTCAGGACCGAGGGATGCGAGACCCAGAATCCCAAACACCTGCTACGAGCCCCGGCCTCCAGGCCCTGAGTCATTACGATGGCTCACCATGGTTGGAGCCTGAGAGAAGGCAGTCACCCTGTACCTGAGAAAAAGAGGTCACAGAACCCGAAACAGCCTCCAGACACTGGGGTCTCAGCTCAGAAACTCCCCGGAAAGTTCCGAGGGATTGGAGACATAGAATTGGAAGTGCCACGCTCGCCCCGGGCCTCCAGGCCCGGGGCTGCTCGCCCCGGGCCTCCACGCCCGGGGCTACTCGCCATGGCTCACAATGACTGAAGCCGTTCCTGTACCTGAGAGAAGGGGTCACACAAACACAAACACCCTCCAGGCCCTGGGTTCCCTGCTCAGAAAATCCCGGGCAAGTTCCGAGGGATCGGATATGCCAAATGGGTAGTGCTCCTGGTCGACCCGGGCCTCCACGCCCGGGGCTCTATCTTACCATGGCACATCAGGGCTGAAGCCTCTCCCTGTCAGTGACAGAAACGGGCCAGTGTTTCCCACACAGAGTCCAGACCTTGGGGTCTCATCTAAGAAACTTACGGGGAATTATGGAGAAGTGGGAGACACAGAATTCCAAGTAGCCCTACCAGGGACTATACTACAAGCCTAAAATCCCAAGGAGACATATGCCTGAATCCTGAAAAGCCAACAACCCATCCTCTCCACTCCGGTACTCCCGGGTCAGGACCGAGGGATGCGAAACCCAGAATCCCAAACACCTGCTACGAGCCCCGGCCTCCAGGCCCTGAGTCATTACGATGGCTCACCATGGCTGGAGCCTGAGAGAAGGCAGTCACCCTGTACCTGAGAGAAAGGGGTCACAGAACCCGAAACAGCCTCCAGACACTGGGGTCTCAGCTCAGAAACTCCCCGGAAAGTTCCGAGGGATTGGAGACACAGAATGGGAAGTGCCCCGCTCGCCCAAAGCCTCCAGGCCCGGGGCTGCTCGCCATGGCTCACAATGACTGAAGCCGTTCCTGTACCTGAGACAAGGGGTCACACAAACACAAACACCCTCCAGGCCCTGGGTTCCCTGCTCAAAAAATCCCGGGCAAGTTCCGAGGGATCGGATTCGCCAAATGGGTAGTGCTCCTGGTCGACCTGGCCCTCCACGCCCGGGGCTCTATCTTTCCATGGCGCATCAGGGCTGAAGCCTCTCCCTGTCAGTGACAGAAACGGGCCAGTGTTTCCCACACAGAGTCCAGACCTTGGGGTCTCAGCTCAGAAACTTACGGGGAAGGATGGAGAAGTGGGAGACACAGAATTCCAAGCAGCCCTACCAGGGACTATACTACAAGCCTAAAATCCCAAGGAGACATATGCCTGAATCCTGAAAAGCCAACAACCCATCCTCTCCACTCCGGTACTCCCGGGTCAGGACCGAGGGATGCGAAACCCAGAATCCCAAACACCTGCTACGAGCCCCGGCCTCCAGGCCCTGAGTCATTACGATGGCTCACCATGGCTGGAGCCTGAGAGAAGGCAGTCACCCTGTACCTGAGAGAAAGGGGTCACAGAACCCGAAACAGCCTCCAGACCCTGGGGTCTCAGCTCAGAAACTCCCCGGAAAGTTCCGAGGGATTGGAGACACAGAATGGGAAGTGCCCCGCTCGCCCCGGGCCTCCAGGCCCGGGGCTGCTCGCCCCGGGCCTCCAGGCCCGGGGCTGCTCGCCCCGGGCCTCCAGGCCCGGGGCTGCTCGCCCCGGGCCTCCAGGCCCGGGGCTGCTCGCCCCGGGCCTCCAGGCCCGGGGCTGCTCGCCCCGGGCCTCCAGGCCCGGGGCTGCTCGCCCCGGGCCTCCAGGCCCGGGGCTGCTCGCCCCGGGCCTCCACGCCCGGGGCTGCTCGCCCCGGGCCTCCACGCCCGGGGCTGCTCGCCCCGGGCCTCCACGCCCGGGGCTGCTCGCCCCGGGCCTCCACGCCCGGGGCTGCTCGCCCCGGGCCTCCACGCCCGGGGCTGCTCGCCCCGGGCCTCCACGCCCGGGGCTGCTCGCCATGGCTCACTATGACTGAAGCCGTTCCTGTACCTTAGAGAAGGGGGTCACACAAACACAAACACCCTCCAGGCCCTGGGTTCCCTGCTCAGAAAATCCCGGGCAAGTTCCGAGGGATCGGATTCGCCAAATGGGTAGTGCTGCTGGTCGACCCGGGCCTCCACGCCCGGGGCTCTATCTTTCCATGGCGCATCAGGGCTGAAGCCTCTCCCTGTCAGTGACAGAAACGGGCCAGTGTTTCCCACACAGAGTCCAGACCTTGGGGTCTCAGCTCAGAAACTTACGGGGAAGCTTAGAGAAGTGGGAGACACAGAATTCCAAGCAGCCCTACCAGGGACTATACTACAAGCCTAAAATCCCAAGGAGACATATGCCTGAATCCTGAAAAGCCAACAACCCTTCCTCTCCACTCCGGTACTCCCGGGTCAGGACCGAGGGATGCGAGACCCAGAATCCCAAACACCTGCTACCAGCCCCGGCCTCCAGGCCCTGAGTCATTACGATGGCTCACCATGGTTGGAGCCTGAGAGAAGGCAGTCACCCTGTACCTGAGAAAAAGAGGTCACAGAACCCGAAACAGCCTCCAGACACTGGGGTCTCAGCTCAGAAACTCCCCGGAAAGTTCCGAGGGATTGGAGACACAGAATTGGAAGTGCCACGCTTGCCCCGGGCCTCCAGGCCCGGGGCTGCTCGCCCCGGGCCTCCACGCCCGGGGCTACTCGCCATGGCTCACAATGACTGAAGCCATTCCTGTACCTGAGAGAAGGGGTCACACAAACACAAACACCCTCCAGGCCCTGGGTTCCCTGCTCAGAAAATCCCGGGCAAGTTCCGAGGGATCGGATATGCCAAATGGGTAGTGCTCCTGGTCGACCCGGGCCTCCACGCCCGGGGCTCTATCTTACCATGGCACATCAGGGCTGAAGCCTCTCCCTGTCAGTGACAGAAACGGGCCAGTGTTTCCCACACAGAGTCCAGACCTTGGGGTCTCATCTAAGAAACTTACGGGGAATTATGGAGAAGTGGGAGACACAGAATTCCAAGTAGCCCTACCAGGGACTGTACTACAAGCCTAAAATCCCAAGGAGACATATGCCTGAATCCTGAAAAGCCAACAACCCATCCTCTCCACTCCGGTACTCCCGGGTCAGGACCGAGGGATGCGAAACCCAGAATCCCAAACACCTGCTACGAGCCCCGGCCTCCAGGCCCTGAGTCATTACGATGGCTCACCATGGCTGGAGCCTGAGAGAAGGCAGTCACCCTGTACCTGAGAGAAAGGGGTCACAGAACCCGAAACAGCCTCCAGACACTGGGGTCTCAGCTCAGAAACTCCCCGGAAAGTTCCGAGGGATTGGAGACACAGAATGGGAAGTGCCCCGCTCGCCCAAGGCCTCCAGGCCCGGGGCTGCTCGCCATGGCTCACAATGACTGAAGCCGTTCCTGTACCTGAGAGAAGGGGTCACACAAACACAAACACCCTCCAGGCCCTGGGTTCCCTGCTCAAAAAATCCCGGGCAAGTTCCGAGGGATCGGATTCGCCAAATGGGTAGTGCTCCTGGTCGACCTGGGCCTCCACGCCCGGGGCTCTATCTTTCCATGGCGCATCAGGGCTGAAGCTTCTCCCTGTCAGTGACAGAAACGGGCCAGTGTTTCCCACACAGAGTCCAGACCTTGGGGTCTCAGCTCAGAAACTTACGGGGAAGGATGGAGAAGTGGGAGACACAGAATTCCAAGCAGCCCTACCAGGGACTATACTACAAGCCTAAAATCCCAAGGAGACATATGCCTGAATCCTGAAAAGCCAACAACCCATCCTCTCCACTCCGGTACTCCCGGGTCAGGACCGAGGGATGCGAAACCCAGAATCCCAAACACCTGCTACGAGCCCCGGCCTCCAGGCCCTGAGTCATTACGATGGCTCACCATGGCTGGAGCCGGAGAGAAGGCAGTCACCCTGTACCTGAGAGAAAGGGGTCACAGAACCCGAAACAGCCTCCAGACACTGGGGTCTCAGCTCAGAAACTCCCCGGAAAGTTCCGAGGGATGGGAGACACAGAATGGGAAGTGCCCCGCTCCGGGGCTGCTCGCCCCGGGCCTCCAGGCCCGGGGCTGCTCGCCCCGGGCCTCCAGGCCCGGGGCTGCTCGCCCCGGGCCTCCAGGCCCGGGGCTGCTCGCCCCGGGCCTCCAGGCCCGGGGCTGCTCGCCCCGGGCCTCCAGGCCCGGGGCTGCTCGCCCCGGGCCTCCAGGCCCGGGGCTGCTCGCCCCGGGCCTCCAGGCCCGGGGCTGCTCGCCCCGGGCCTCCAGGCCCGGGGCTGCTCGCCCCGGGCCTCCAGGCCCGGGGCTGCTCGCCCCGGGCCTCCAGGCCCGGGGCTGCTCGCCCCGGGCCTCCAGGCCCGGGGCTGCTCGCCCCGGGCCTCCAGGCCCGGGGCTGCTCGCCCCGGGCCTCCAGGCCCGGGGCTGCTCGCCCCGGGCCTCCAGGCCCGGGGCTGCTCGCCCCGGGCCTCCAGGCCCGGGGCTGCTCGCCCCGGGCCTCCAGGCCCGGGGCTGCTCGCCCCGGGCCTCCAGGCCCGGGGCTGCTCGCCCCGGGCCTCCAGGCCCGGGGCTGCTCGCCCCGGGCCTCCAGGCCCGGGGCTGCTCGCCCCGGGCCTCCAGGCCCGGGGCTGCTCGCCCCGGGCCTCCAGGCCCGGGGCTGCTCGCCCCGGGCCTCCAGGCCCGGGGCTGCTCGCCCCGGGCCTCCAGGCCCGGGGCTGCTCGCCCCGGGCCTCCAGGCCCGGGGCTGCTCGCCCCGGGCCTCCAGGCCCGGGGCTGCTCGCCCCGGGCCTCCAGGCCCGGGGCTGCTCGCCCCGGGCCTCCAGGCCCGGGGCTGCTCGCCCCGGGCCTCCAGGCCCGGGGCTGCTCGCCCCGGGCCTCCAGGCCCGGGGCTGCTCGCCCCGGGCCTCCAGGCCCGGGGCTGCTCGCCCCGGGCCTCCAGGCCCGGGGCTGCTCGCCCCGGGCCTCCAGGCCCGGGGCTGCTCGCCCCGGGCCTCCAGGCCCGGGGCTGCTCGCCCCGGGCCTCCACGCCCGGGGCTGCTCGCCCCGGGCCTCCACGCCCGGGGCTGCTCGCCCCGGGCCTCCACGCCCGGGGCTGCTCGCCCCGGGCCTCCAGGCCCGGGGCTGCTCGCCCCGGGCCTCCACGCCCGGGGCTGCTCGCCCCGGGCCTCCACGCCCGGGGCTGCTCGCCCCGGGCCTCCACGCCCGGGGCTGCTCGCCCCGGGCCTCCACGCCCGGGGCTGCTCGCCCCGGGCCTCCACGCCCGGGGCTGCTCGCCCCGGGCCTCCACGCCCGGGGCTGCTCGCCATGGCTCACTATGACTGAAGCCGTTCCTGTACCTTAGAGAAGGGGGTCACACAAACACAAACACCCTCCAGGCCCTGGGTTCCCTGCTCAGAAAATCCCGGGCAAGTTCCGAGGGATCGGATTCGCCAAATGGGTAATGCTCCTGGTCGACCCGGGCCTCCACGCCCGGGGCTCTATCTTTCCATGGCGCATCAGGGCTGAAGCCTCTCCCTGTCAGTGACAGAAACGGGCCATTGTTTCCCACACAGAGTCCAGACCTTGGGGTCTCAGCTCAGAAACTTACGGGGAAGCTTAGAGAAGTGGGAGACACAGAATTCCAAGCAGCCCTACTAGGGACTATACTACAAGCCTAAAATCCCAAGGAGACATATGCCTGAATCCTGAAAAGCCAACAACCCTTCCTCTCCACTCCGGTACTCCCGGGTCAGGACCGAGGGATGCGAGACCCAGAATCCCAAACACCTGCTACGAGCCCCGGCCTCCAGGCCCTGAGTCATTACGATGGCTCACCATGGTTGGAGCCTGAGAGAAGGCAGTCACCCTGTACCTGAGAAAAAGAGGTCACAGAACCCGAAACAGCCTCCAGACACTGGGGTCTCAGCTCAGAAACTCCCCGGAAAGTTCCGAGGGATTGGAGACATAGAATTGGAAGTGCCACGCTCGCCCCGGGCCTCCAGGCCCGGGGCTGCTCGCCCCGGGCCTCCACGCCCGGGGCTACTCGCCATGGCTCACAATGACTGAAGCCGTTCCTGTACCTGAGAGAAGGGGTCACACAAACACAAACACCCTCCAGGCCCTGGGTTCCCTGCTCAGAAAATCCCGGGCAAGTTCCGAGGGATCGGATATGCCAAATGGGTAGTGCTCCTGGTCGACCCGGGCCTCCACGCCCGGGGCTCTATCTTACCATGGCACATCAGGGCTGAAGCCTCTCCCTGTCAGTGACAGAAACGGGCCAGTGTTTCCCACACAGAGTCCAGACCTTGGGGTCTCATCTAAGAAACTTACGGGGAATTATGGAGAAGTGGGAGACACAGAATTCCAAGTAGCCCTACCAGGGACTATACTACAAGCCTAAAATCCCAAGGAGACATATGCCTGAATCCTGAAAAGCCAACAACCCATCCTCTCCACTCCGGTACTCCCGGGTCAGGACCGAGGGATGCGAAACCCAGAATCCCAAACACCTGCTACGAGCCCCGGCCTCCAGGCCCTGAGTCATTACGATGGCTCACCATGGCTGGAGCCTGAGAGAAGGCAGTCACCCTGTACCTGAGAGAAAGGGGTCACAGAACCCGAAACAGCCTCCAGACACTGGGGTCTCAGCTCAGAAACTCCCCGGAAAGTTCCGAGGGATTGGAGACACAGAATGGGAAGTGCCCCGCTCGCCCAAAGCCTCCAGGCCCGGGGCTGCTCGCCATGGCTCACAATGACTGAAGCCGTTCCTGTACCTGAGACAAGGGGTCACACAAACACAAACACCCTCCAGGCCCTGGGTTCCCTGCTCAAAAAATCCCGGGCAAGTTCCGAGGGATCGGATTCGCCAAATGGGTAGTGCTCCTGGTCGACCTGGCCCTCCACGCCCGGGGCTCTATCTTTCCATGGCGCATCAGGGCTGAAGCCTCTCCCTGTCAGTGACAGAAACGGGCCAGTGTTTCCCACACAGAGTCCAGACCTTGGGGTCTCAGCTCAGAAACTTACGGGGAAGGATGGAGAAGTGGGAGACACAGAATTCCAAGCAGCCCTACCAGGGACTATACTACAAGCCTAAAATCCCAAGGAGACATATGCCTGAATCCTGAAAAGCCAACAACCCATCCTCTCCACTCCGGTACTCCCGGGTCAGGACCGAGGGATGCGAAACCCAGAATCCCAAACACCTGCTACGAGCCCCGGCCTCCAGGCCCTGAGTCATTACGATGGCTCACCATGGCTGGAGCCTGAGAGAAGGCAGTCACCCTGTACCTGAGAGAAAGGGGTCACAGAACCCGAAACAGCCTCCAGACACTGGGGTCTCAGCTCAGAAACTCCCCGGAACATTCCGAGGGATGGGAGACACAGAATGGGAAGTGCCCCGGGCCTCCACGCCCGTGGCTCCTCGCCCCGGGCCTCCACGCCTGGGGCTACACGCCATGGCTCACTATGACTGAAGCCGTTCCTGTACCTGAGAGAAGAGGGCACACAAACACAAACACCCTCCAGGCCCTGGGTTCCCTGCTCAGAAAATCCCGGGCAAGTTCCGAGGGATCGGATACGCCAAAGGGGTTGTGGTCCTCGTCGACCCGGGCCTCCACGCCCGTGGCTCTATCTTACCATGGCACATCAGGGCTGAAGCCTCTCCCTGTCAGTGACAGAAACGGGCCAGTGTTTCCCACACAGAGTCCAGACCTTGGGTTCTCAGCTAAGAAACTTACGGGGAAGGATGGAGAAGTGGGATACACAGAATTCCAAGCAGCCCTACCAGGGACTATACTACAAGCCTAAAATCCCAAGGAGACATAAGCCTGAATCCTGAAGAGCCAACAACCCATCCTCTCCACTCCGGTACTCCCGGGTCAGGACCGAGGGATGCGAGACCCAGAATCCCAAACACCTGCTACGAGCCCCGGCCTCCAGGCCCTGAGTCATTACGATGGTCACCATGGCTGGAGCCTGAGAGAAGGCAGTCACCCTGTACCTGAGAGAAAGGGGTCACAGAACCCGAAACAGCCTCCAGACACTGGGGTCTCAGCTCAGAAACTCCCCGGAAAGTTCCGAGGGATGGGAGACATAGAATGGGAAGTGCCCCGGGCCCCAGGTCCGGGGCTGCTCGCCACGGGCCTCCAGGCCCGGGGCTGCTCGCCCCGGGCCTCCAGGCCCGGGGCTGATGGCCCCGGGCCTCCAGGCCCGGGGCTGCTCGCCCCGGGCCTCCAGGCCCGGGGCTGCTCGCCCCGGGCCTCCAGGCCCGGGGCTGCTCAGGCCCGGGGCTGCTCGCCCCGGGCCTCCAGGCCCGGGGCTGCTCGCCCCGGGCCTCCAGGCCCGGGGCTGCTCGCCCCGGGCCTCCACGCCCGGCGCTCCTCGCCCCGGGCCTCCACGCCCGGGGCTGCTCGCCATGGCTCACTATGACTGAAGCCGTTCCTGTACCTGAGAGAAGGGGTCACACAAACACAAACACCCTCCAGGCCCTGGGTTCCCTGTTCAGAAAATCCCGGGCAAGTTCCGAGGGATCGGATACGCCAAATGGGTAGTGCTCCTGGTCGACCCGGGCCTCCACGCCCAGGGCTCTATCTTACCATGGCGCATCAGGGCTGAAGCCTCTCCCTGTCAGTGACAGAAACGGGCCAGTGTTTCCCACACAGAGTCCAGACCTTGGGGTCTCAGCTCAGAAACTTACGGGGAAGGATGGAGAATTGGGAGACACAGAATTCCAAGCAGCCCTACCAGGGACTATACTACAATCCTAAAGTCCCAAGGAGACATATGCCTGAATCCTAAAAAGCCAACAACCCTTCCTCTCCACTCCGGTACTCCCGGGTCAGGACCGAGGGATGCGAGACCCAGAATCCCAAACACCTGCTACGAGCCCCGGCCTAGGGCCCTGAGTCATTACGATGGTTCACCATGGCTGGAGCCTGAGAGAAGGCAGTCACCCTGTACCTGAGAGAAAGGGGTCACAGAACCCGAAACAGACTCCAGACACTGGGGTCTCAGCTCAGAAACTCCCCGGAAAGTTCCGAGGGATTGGAGACACAGAATGGGAAGTGCCCCGCTCGCCCCGGGCCTCCAGGCCCGGGGCTGCTGGCCCCGGGCCTCCAGGCCCGGGGCTGCTGGCCCCGGGCCTCCAGGCCCGGGGCTGCTGGCCCCGGGCCTCCAGGCCCGGGGCTGCTGGCCCCGGGCCTCCAGGCCCGGGGCTGCTGGCCCCGGGCCTCCAGGCCCGGGGCTGCTGGCCCCGGGCCTCCAGGCCCGGGGCTGCTGGCCCCGGGCCTCCAGGCCCGGGGCTGCTGGCCCCGGGCCTCCAGGCCCGGGGCTGCTGGCCCCGGGCCTCCAGGCCCGGGGCTGCTCGCCCCGGGCCTCCAGGCCCGGGGCTGCTCGCCCCGGGCCTCCAGGCCCGGGGCTGCTCGCCCCGGGCCTCCAGGCCCGGGGCTGCTCGCCCCGGGCCTCCACGCCCGGGGCTGCTCGCCCCGGGCCTCCACGCCCGGGGCTGCTCGCCATGGCTCACTATGACTGAAGCCGTTCCTGTACCTTAGAGAAGGGGGTCACACAAACACAAACACCCTCCAGGCCCTGGGTTCCCTGCTCAGAAAATCCCGGGCAAGTTCCGAGGGATCGGATTCGCCAAATGGGTAGTGCTCCTGGTCGACCCGGGCCTCCACGCCCGGGGCTCTATCTTTCCATGGCGCATCAGGGCTGAAGCCTCTCCCTGTCAGTGACAGAAACGGGCCATTGTTTCCCACACAGAGTCCAGACCTTGGGGTCTCAGCTCAGAAACTTACGGGGAAGCTTAGAGAAGTGGGAGACACAGAATTCCAAGCAGCCCTACTAGGGACTATACTACAAGCCTAAAATCCCAAGGAGACATATGCCTGAATCCTGAAAAGCCAACAACCCTTCCTCTCCACTCCGGTACTCCCGGGTCAGGACCGAGGGATGCGAGACCCAGAATCCCAAACACCTGCTACGAGCCCCGGCCTCCAGGCCCTGAGTCATTACGATGGCTCACCATGGTTGGAGCCTGAGAGAAGGCAGTCACCCTGTACCTGAGAAAAAGAGGTCACAGAACCCGAAACAGCCTCCAGACACTGGGGTCTCAGCTCAGAAACTCCCCGGAAAGTTCCGAGGGATTGGAGACATAGAATTGGAAGTGCCACGCTCGCCCCGGGCCTCCAGGCCCGGGGCTGCTCGCCCCGGGCCTCCACGCCCGGGGCTACTCGCCATGGCTCACAATGACTGAAGCCGTTCCTGTACCTGAGAGAAGGGGTCACACAAACACAAACACCCTCCAGGCCCTGGGTTCCCTGCTCAGAAAATCCCGGGCAAGTTCCGAGGGATCGGATATGCCAAATGGGTAGTGCTCCTGGTCGACCCGGGCCTCCACGCCCGGGGCTCTATCTTACCAT
This sequence comes from Prionailurus viverrinus, assembly GCF_022837055.1. Classification (NCBI taxonomy): domain Eukaryota; kingdom Metazoa; phylum Chordata; class Mammalia; order Carnivora; family Felidae; genus Prionailurus; species Prionailurus viverrinus. The sequence continues at coordinate 11,388 of NW_025927507.1, forward strand.
GGCACATCAGGGCTGAAGCCTCTCCCTGTCAGTGACAGAAACGGGCCAGTGTTTCCCACACAGAGTCCAGACCTTGGGGTCTCATCTAAGAAACTTACGGGGAATTATGGAGAAGTGGGAGACACAGAATTCCAAGTAGCCCTACCAGGGACTATACTACAAGCCTAAAATCCCAAGGAGACATATGCCTGAATCCTGAAAAGCCAACAACCCATCCTCTCCACTCCGGTACTCCCGGGTCAGGACCGAGGGATGCGAAACCCAGAATCCCAAACACCTGCTACGAGCCCCGGCCTCCAGGCCCTGAGTCATTACGATGGCTCACCATGGCTGGAGCCTGAGAGAAGGCAGTCACCCTGTACCTGAGAGAAAGGGGTCACAGAACCCGAAACAGCCTCCAGACACTGGGGTCTCAGCTCAGAAACTCCCCGGAAAGTTCCGAGGGATTGGAGACACAGAATGGGAAGTGCCCCGCTCGCCCAAAGCCTCCAGGCCCGGGGCTGCTCGCCATGGCTCACAATGACTGAAGCCGTTCCTGTACCTGAGACAAGGGGTCACACAAACACAAACACCCTCCAGGCCCTGGGTTCCCTGCTCAAAAAATCCCGGGCAAGTTCCGAGGGATCGGATTCGCCAAATGGGTAGTGCTCCTGGTCGACCTGGCCCTCCACGCCCGGGGCTCTATCTTTCCATGGCGCATCAGGGCTGAAGCCTCTCCCTGTCAGTGACAGAAACGGGCCAGTGTTTCCCACACAGAGTCCAGACCTTGGGGTCTCAGCTCAGAAACTTACGGGGAAGGATGGAGAAGTGGGAGACACAGAATTCCAAGCAGCCCTACCAGGGACTATACTACAAGCCTAAAATCCCAAGGAGACATATGCCTGAATCCTGAAAAGCCAACAACCCATCCTCTCCACTCCGGTACTCCCGGGTCAGGACCGAGGGATGCGAAACCCAGAATCCCAAACACCTGCTACGAGCCCCGGCCTCCAGGCCCTGAGTCATTACGATGGCTCACCATGGCTGGAGCCTGAGAGAAGGCAGTCACCCTGTACCTGAGAGAAAGGGGTCACAGAACCCGAAACAGCCTCCAGACACTGGGGTCTCAGCTCAGAAACTCCCCGGAAAGTTCCGAGGGATTGGAGACACAGAATGGGAAGTGCCCCGCTCGCCCAGGGCCTCCAGGCCCGGGGCTGCTCGCCCCGGGCCTCCAGGCCCGGGGCTGCTCGCCCCGGGCCTCCAGGCCCGGGGCTGCTCGCCCCGGGCCTCCAGGCCCGGGGCTGCTCGCCCCGGGCCTCCAGGCCCGGGGCTGCTCGCCCCGGGCCTCCAGGCCCGGGGCTGCTCGCCCCGGGCCTCCAGGCCCGGGGCTGCTCGCCCCGGGCCTCCAGGCCCGGGGCTGCTCGCCCCGGGCCTCCACGCCCGGGGCTGCTCGCCCCGGGCCTCCACGCCCGGGGCTGCTCGCCCCGGGCCTCCACGCCCGGGGCTGCTCGCCCCGGGCCTCCACGCCCGGGGCTGCTCGCCATGGCTCACTATGACTGAAGCCGTTCCTGTACCTTAGAGAAGGGGGTCACACAAACACAAACACCCTCCAGGCCCTGGGTTCCCTGCTCAGAAAATCCCGGGCAAGTTCCGAGGGATCGGATTCGCCAAATGGGTAGTGCTCCTGGTCGACCCGGGCCTCCACGCCCGGGGCTCTATCTTTCCATGGCGCATCAGGGCTGAAGCCTCTCCCTGTCAGTGACAGAAACGGGCCAGTGTTTCCCACACAGAGTCCAGACCTTGGGGTCTCAGCTCAGAAACTTACGGGGAAGCTTAGAGAAGTGGGAGACACAGAATTCCAAGCAGCCCTACCAGGGACTATACTACAAGCCTAAAATCCCAAGGAGACATATGCCTGAATCCTGAAAAGCCAACAACCCTTCCTCTCCACTCCGGTACTCCCGGGTCAGGACCGAGGGATGCGAGACCCAGAATCCCAAACACCTGCTACGAGCCCCGGCCTCCAGGCCCTGAGTCATTACGATGGCTCACCATGGTTGGAGCCTGAGAGAAGGCAGTCACCCTGTACCTGAGAAAAAGAGGTCACAGAACCCGAAACAGCCTCCAGACACTGGGGTCTCAGCTCAGAAACTCCCCGGAAAGTTCCGAGGGATTGGAGACACAGAATTGGAAGTGCCACGCTCGCCCCGGGCCTCCAGGCCCGGGGCTGCTCGCCCCGGGCCTCCACGCCCGGGGCTACTCGCCATGGCTCACAATGACTGAAGCCATTCCTGTACCTGAGAGAAGGGGTCACACAAACACAAACACCCTCCAGGCCCTGGGTTCCCTGCTCAGAAAATCCCGGGCAAGTTCCGAGGGATCGGATATGCCAAATGGGTAGTGCTCCTGGTCGACCCGGGCCTCCACGCCCGGGGCTCTATCTTACCATGGCACATCAGGGCTGAAGCCTCTCCCTGTCAGTGACAGAAACGGGCCAGTGTTTCCCACACAGAGTCCAGACCTTGGGGTCTCATCTAAGAAACTTACGGGGAATTATGGAGAAGTGGGAGACACAGAATTCCAAGTAGCCCTACCAGGGACTGTACTACAAGCCTAAAATCCCAAGGAGACATATGCCTGAATCCTGAAAAGCCAACAACCCATCCTCTCCACTCCGGTACTCCCGGGTCAGGACCGAGGGATGCGAAACCCAGAATCCCAAACACCTGCTACGAGCCCCGGCCTCCAGGCCCTGAGTCATTACGATGGCTCACCATGGCTGGAGCCTGAGAGAAGGCAGTCACCCTGTACCTGAGAGAAAGGGGTCACAGAACCCGAAACAGCCTCCAGACACTGGGGTCTCAGCTCAGAAACTCCCCGGAAAGTTCCGAGGGATTGGAGACACAGAATGGGAAGTGCCCCGCTCGCCCCGGGCCTCCAGGCCCGGGGCTGCTCGCCCCGGGCCTCCAGGCCCGGGGCTGCTCGCCCCGGGCCTCCAGGCCCGGGGCTGCTCGCCCCGGGCCTCCAGGCCCGGGGCTGCTCGCCCCGGGCCTCCAGGCCCGGGGCTGCTCGCCCCGGGCCTCCAGGCCCGGGGCTGCTCGCCCCGGGCCTCCAGGCCCGGGGCTGCTCGCCCCGGGCCTCCAGGCCCGGGGCTGCTCGCCCCGGGCCTCCAGGCCCGGGGCTGCTCGCCCCGGGCCTCCAGGCCCGGGGCTGCTCGCCCCGGGCCTCCAGGCCCGGGGCTGCTCGCCCCGGGCCTCCAGGCCCGGGGCTGCTCGCCCCGGGCCTCCAGGCCCGGGGCTGCTCGCCCCGGGCCTCCAGGCCCGGGGCTGCTCGCCCCGGGCCTCCAGGCCCGGGGCTGCTCGCCCCGGGCCTCCAGGCCCGGGGCTGCTCGCCCCGGGCCTCCAGGCCCGGGGCTGCTCGCCCCGGGCCTCCAGGCCCGGGGCTGCTCGCCCCGGGCCTCCAGGCCCGGGGCTGCTCGCCCCGGGCCTCCAGGCCCGGGGCTGCTCGCCCCGGGCCTCCAGGCCCGGGGCTGCTCGCCCCGGGCCTCCAGGCCCGGGGCTGCTCGCCCCGGGCCTCCAGGCCCGGGGCTGCTCGCCCCGGGCCTCCAGGCCCGGGGCTGCTCGCCCCGGGCCTCCAGGCCCGGGGCTGCTCGCCCCGGGCCTCCAGGCCCGGGGCTGCTCGCCCCGGGCCTCCAGGCCCGGGGCTGCTCGCCCCGGGCCTCCAGGCCCGGGGCTGCTCGCCCCGGGCCTCCAGGCCCGGGGCTGCTCGCCCCGGGCCTCCAGGCCCGGGGCTGCTCGCCCCGGGCCTCCACGCCCGGGGCTGCTCGCCCCGGGCCTCCACGCCCGGGGCTGCTCGCCCCGGGCCTCCACGCCCGGGGCTGCTCGCCCCGGGCCTCCAGGCCCGGGGCTGCTCGCCCCGGGCCTCCACGCCCGGGGCTGCTCGCCCCGGGCCTCCAGGCCCGGGGCTGCTCGCCCCGGGCCTCCACGCCCGGGGCTGCTCGCCCCGGGCCTCCACGCCCGGGGCTGCTCGCCCCGGGCCTCCACGCCCGGGGCTGCTCGCCCCGGGCCTCCACGCCCGGGGCTGCTCGCCCCGGGCCTCCACGCCCGGGGCTGCTCGCCCCGGGCCTCCACGCCCGGGGCTGCTCGCCCCGGGCCTCCACGCCCGGGGCTGCTCGCCCCGGGCCTCCACGCCCGGGGCTGCTCGCCCCGGGCCTCCACGCCCGGGGCTGCTCGCCATGGCTCACTATGACTGAAGCCGTTCCTGTACCTTAGAGAAGGGGGTCACACAAACACAAACACCCTCCAGGCCCTGGGTTCCCTGCTCAGAAAATCCCGGGCAAGTTCCGAGGGATCGGATTCGCCAAATGGGTAATGCTCCTGGTCGACCCGGGCCTCCACGCCCGGGGCTCTATCTTTCCATGGCGCATCAGGGCTGAAGCCTCTCCCTGTCAGTGACAGAAACGGGCCATTGTTTCCCACACAGAGTCCAGACCTTGGGGTCTCAGCTCAGAAACTTACGGGGAAGCTTAGAGAAGTGGGAGACACAGAATTCCAAGCAGCCCTACTAGGGACTATACTACAAGCCTAAAATCCCAAGGAGACATATGCCTGAATCCTGAAAAGCCAACAACCCTTCCTCTCCACTCCGGTACTCCCGGGTCAGGACCGAGGGATGCGAGACCCAGAATCCCAAACACCTGCTACGAGCCCCGGCCTCCAGGCCCTGAGTCATTACGATGGCTCACCATGGTTGGAGCCTGAGAGAAGGCAGTCACCCTGTACCTGAGAAAAAGAGGTCACAGAACCCGAAACAGCCTCCAGACACTGGGGTCTCAGCTCAGAAACTCCCCGGAAAGTTCCGAGGGATTGGAGACATAGAATTGGAAGTGCCACGCTCGCCCCGGGCCTCCAGGCCCGGGGCTGCTCGCCCCGGGCCTCCACGCCCGGGGCTACTCGCCATGGCTCACAATGACTGAAGCCGTTCCTGTACCTGAGAGAAGGGGTCACACAAACACAAACACCCTCCAGGCCCTGGGTTCCCTGCTCAGAAAATCCCGGGCAAGTTCCGAGGGATCGGATATGCCAAATGGGTAGTGCTCCTGGTCGACCCGGGCCTCCACGCCCGGGGCTCTATCTTACCATGGCACATCAGGGCTGAAGCCTCTCCCTGTCAGTGACAGAAACGGGCCAGTGTTTCCCACACAGAGTCCAGACCTTGGGGTCTCATCTAAGAAACTTACGGGGAATTATGGAGAAGTGGGAGACACAGAATTCCAAGTAGCCCTACCAGGGACTATACTACAAGCCTAAAATCCCAAGGAGACATATGCCTGAATCCTGAAAAGCCAACAACCCATCCTCTCCACTCCGGTACTCCCGGGTCAGGACCGAGGGATGCGAAACCCAGAATCCCAAACACCTGCTACGAGCCCCGGCCTCCAGGCCCTGAGTCATTACGATGGCTCACCATGGCTGGAGCCTGAGAGAAGGCAGTCACCCTGTACCTGAGAGAAAGGGGTCACAGAACCCGAAACAGCCTCCAGACACTGGGGTCTCAGCTCAGAAACTCCCCGGAAAGTTCCGAGGGATTGGAGACACAGAATGGGAAGTGCCCCGCTCGCCCAAAGCCTCCAGGCCCGGGGCTGCTCGCCATGGCTCACAATGACTGAAGCCGTTCCTGTACCTGAGACAAGGGGTCACACAAACACAAACACCCTCCAGGCCCTGGGTTCCCTGCTCAAAAAATCCCGGGCAAGTTCCGAGGGATCGGATTCGCCAAATGGGTAGTGCTCCTGGTCGACCTGGCCCTCCACGCCCGGGGCTCTATCTTTCCATGGCGCATCAGGGCTGAAGCCTCTCCCTGTCAGTGACAGAAACGGGCCAGTGTTTCCCACACAGAGTCCAGACCTTGGGGTCTCAGCTCAGAAACTTACGGGGAAGGATGGAGAAGTGGGAGACACAGAATTCCAAGCAGCCCTACCAGGGACTATACTACAAGCCTAAAATCCCAAGGAGACATATGCCTGAATCCTGAAAAGCCAACAACCCATCCTCTCCACTCCGGTACTCCCGGGTCAGGACCGAGGGATGCGAAACCCAGAATCCCAAACACCTGCTACGAGCCCCGGCCTCCAGGCCCTGAGTCATTACGATGGCTCACCATGGCTGGAGCCTGAGAGAAGGCAGTCACCCTGTACCTGAGAGAAAGGGGTCACAGAACCCGAAACAGCCTCCAGACACTGGGGTCTCAGCTCAGAAACTCCCCGGAACATTCCGAGGGATGGGAGACACAGAATGGGAAGTGCCCCGGGCCTCCACGCCCGTGGCTCCTCGCCCCGGGCCTCCACGCCTGGGGCTACACGCCATGGCTCACTATGACTGAAGCCGTTCCTGTACCTGAGAGAAGAGGGCACACAAACACAAACACCCTCCAGGCCCTGGGTTCCCTGCTCAGAAAATCCCGGGCAAGTTCCGAGGGATCGGATACGCCAAAGGGGTTGTGGTCCTCGTCGACCCGGGCCTCCACGCCCGTGGCTCTATCTTACCATGGCACATCAGGGCTGAAGCCTCTCCCTGTCAGTGACAGAAACGGGCCAGTGTTTCCCACACAGAGTCCAGACCTTGGGTTCTCAGCTAAGAAACTTACGGGGAAGGATGGAGAAGTGGGATACACAGAATTCCAAGCAGCCCTACCAGGGACTATACTACAAGCCTAAAATCCCAAGGAGACATAAGCCTGAATCCTGAAGAGCCAACAACCCATCCTCTCCACTCCGGTACTCCCGGGTCAGGACCGAGGGATGCGAGACCCAGAATCCCAAACACCTGCTACGAGCCCCGGCCTCCAGGCCCTGAGTCATTACGATGGTCACCATGGCTGGAGCCTGAGAGAAGGCAGTCACCCTGTACCTGAGAGAAAGGGGTCACAGAACCCGAAACAGCCTCCAGACACTGGGGTCTCAGCTCAGAAACTCCCCGGAAAGTTCCGAGGGATGGGAGACATAGAATGGGAAGTGCCCCGGGCCCCAGGCCCGGGGCTGCTCGCCACGGGCCTCCAGGCCCGGGGCTGCTCGCCCCGGGCCTCCAGGCCCGGGGCTGATGGCCCCGGGCCTCCAGGCCCGGGGCTGCTCGCCCCGGGCCTCCAGGCCCGGGGCTGCTCGCCCCGGGCCTCCAGGCCCGGGGCTGCTCGCCCCGGGCCTCCAGGCCCGGGGCTGCTCGCCCCGGGCCTCCAGGCCCGGGGCTGATGGCCCCGGGCCTCCAGGCCCGGGGCTGCTCGCCCCGGGCCTCCAGGCCCGGGGCTGCTCGCCCCGGGCCTCCAGGCCCGGGGCTGCTCAGGCCCGGGGCTGCTCGCCCCGGGCCTCCAGGCCCGGGGCTGCTCGCCCCGGGCCTCCAGGCCCGGGGCTGCTCGCCCCGGGCCTCCAGGCCCGGGGCTGCTCGCCCCGGGCCTCCACGCCCGGCGCTCCTCGCCCCGGGCCTCCACGCCCGGGGCTGCTCGCCATGGCTCACTATGACTGAAGCCGTTCCTGTACCTGAGAGAAGGGGTCACACAAACACAAACACCCTCCAGGCCCTGGGTTCCCTGTTCAGAAAATCCCGGGCAAGTTCCGAGGGATCGGATACGCCAAATGGGTAGTGCTCCTGGTCGACCCGGGCCTCCACGCCCAGGGCTCTATCTTACCATGGCGCATCAGGGCTGAAGCCTCTCCCTGTCAGTGACAGAAACGGGCCAGTGTTTCCCACACAGAGTCCAGACCTTGGGGTCTCAGCTCAGAAACTTACGGGGAAGGATGGAGAATTGGGAGACACAGAATTCCAAGCAGCCCTACCAGGGACTATACTACAATCCTAAAGTCCCAAGGAGACATATGCCTGAATCCTAAAAAGCCAACAACCCTTCCTCTCCACTCCGGTACTCCCGGGTCAGGACCGAGGGATGCGAGACCCAGAATCCCAAACACCTGCTACGAGCCCCGGCCTAGGGCCCTGAGTCATTACGATGGTTCACCATGGCTGGAGCCTGAGAGAAGGCAGTCACCCTGTACCTGAGAGAAAGGGGTCACAGAACCCGAAACAGACTCCAGACACTGGGGTCTCAGCTCAGAAACTCCCCGGAAAGTTCCGAGGGATTGGAGACACAGAATGGGAAGTGCCCCGCTCGCCCCGGGCCTCCAGGCCCGGGGCTGCTGGCCCCGGGCCTCCAGGCCCGGGGCTGCTGGCCCCGGGCCTCCAGGCCCGGGGCTGCTGGCCCCGGGCCTCCAGGCCCGGGGCTGCTGGCCCCGGGCCTCCAGGCCCGGGGCTGCTGGCCCCGGGCCTCCAGGCCCGGGGCTGCTGGCCCCGGGCCTCCAGGCCCGGGGCTGCTGGCCCCGGGCCTCCAGGCCCGGGGCTGCTGGCCCCGGGCCTCCAGGCCCGGGGCTGCTGGCCCCGGGCCTCCAGGCCCGGGGCTGCTGGCCCCGGGCCTCCAGGCCCGGGGCTGCTGGCCCCGGGCCTCCAGGCCCGGGGCTGCTGGCCCCGGGCCTCCAGGCCCGGGGCTGCTGGCCCCGGGCCTCCAGGCCCGGGGCTGCTGGCCCCGGGCCTCCAGGCCCGGGGCTGCTCGCCCCGGGCCTCCAGGCCCGGGGCTGCTCGCCCCGGGCCTCCAGGCCCGGGGCTGCTGGCCCCGGGCCTCCAGGCCCGGGGCTGCTGGCCCCGGGCCTCCAGGCCCGGGGCTGCTCGCCCCGGGCCTCCAGGCCCGGGGCTGCTCGCCCCGGGCCTCCAGGCCCGGGGCTGCTCGCCCCGGGCCTCCAGGCCCGGGGCTGCTCGCCCCGGGCCTCCAGGCCCGGGGCTGCTCGCCCCGGGCCTCCAGGCCCGGGGCTGCTCGCCCCGGGCCTCCAGGCCCGGGGCTGCTCGCCCCGGGCCTCCACGCCCGGGGCTGCTCGCCCCGGGCCTCCAGGCCCGGGGCTGCTCGCCCCGGGCCTCCAGGCCCGGGGCTGCTCGCCCCGGGCCTCCACGCCCGGGGCTGCTCGCCCCGGGCCTCCACGCCCGGGGCTGCTCGCCCCGGGCCTCCACGCCCGGGGCTGCTCGCCCCGGGCCTCCACGCCCGGGGCTGCTCGCCCCGGGCCTCCACGCCCGGGGCTGCTCGCCCCGGGCCTCCACGCCCGGGGCTGCTCGCCCCGGGCCTCCACGCCCGGGGCTGCTCGCCCCGGGCCTCCACGCCCGGGGCTGCTCGCCATGGCTCACTATGACTGAAGCCGTTCCTGTACCTTAGAGAAGGGGGTCACACAAACACAAACACCCTCCAGGCCCTGGGTTCCCTGCTCAGAAAATCCCGGGCAAGTTCCGAGGGATCGGATTCGCCAAATGGGTAGTGCTCCTGGTCGACCCGGGCCTCCACGCCCGGGGCTCTATCTTTCCATGGCGCATCAGGGCTGAAGCCTCTCCCTGTCAGTGACAGAAACGGGCCAGTGTTTCCCACACAGAGTCCAGACCTTGGGGTCTCAGCTCAGAAACTTACGGGGAAGCTTAGAGAAGTGGGAGACACAGAATTCCAAGCAGCCCTACCAGGGACTATACTACAAGCCTAAAATCCCAAGGAGACATATGCCTGAATCCTGAAAAGCCAACAACCCATCCTCTCCACTCCGGTACTCCCGGGTCAGGACCGAGGGATGCGAAACCCAGAATCCCAAACACCTGCTACGAGCCCCGGCCTCCAGGCCCTGAGTCATTACGATGGCTCACCATGGCTGGAGCCTGAGAGAAGGCAGTCACCCTGTACCTGAGAGAAAGGGGTCACAGAACCCGAAACAGCCTCCAGACACTGGGGTCTCAGCTCAGAAACTCCCCGGAAAGTTCCGAGGGATTGGAGACACAGAATGGGAAGTGCCCCGCTCGCCCCGGGCCTCGAGGCCGGGGCTGCTCGCCCCGGGCCTCCAGGCCCGGGGCTGCTCGCCCCGGGCCTCCACGCCCGGGGCTGCTCGCCCCGGGCCTCGACGCCCGGGGCTGCTCGCCCCGGGCCTCCACGCCCGGGGCTGCTCGCCCCGGGCCTCCACGCCCGGGGCTGCTCGCCCCGGGCCTCCACGCCCGGGGCTGCTCGCCCCGGGCCTCCACGCCCGGGGCTGCTCGCCATGGCTCACTATGACTGAAGCCGTTCCTGTACCTTAGAGAAGGGGGTCACACAAACACAAACACCCTCCAGGCCCTGGGTTCCCTGCTCAGAAAATCCCGGGCAAGTTCCGAGGGATCGGATTCGCCAAATGGGTAGTGCTCCTGGTCGACCCGGGCCTCCACGCCCGGGGCTCTATCTTTCCATGGCGCATCAGGGCTGAAGCCTCTCCCTGTCAGTGACAGAAACGGGCCAGTGTTTCCCACACAGAGTCCAGACCTTGGGGTCTCAGCTCAGAAACTTACGGGGAAGCTTAGAGAATTGGGAGACACAGAATTCCAAGCAGCCCTACCAGGGACTATACTACAAGCCTAAAATCCCAAGGAGACATATGCCTGAATCCTGAAAAGCCAACAACCCTTCCTCTCCACTCCGGTACTCCCGGGTCAGGACCGAGGGATGCGAGACCCAGAATCCCAAACACCTGCTACGAGCCCCGGCCTCCAGGCCCTGAGTCATTACGATGGCTCACCATGGTTGGAGCCTGAGAGAAGGCAGTCACCCTGTACCTGAGAAAAAGAGGTCACAGAACCCGAAACAGCCTCCAGACACTGGGGTCTCAGCTCAGAAACTCCCCGGAAAGTTCCGAGGGATTGGAGACACAGAATTGGAAGTGCCACGCTCGCCCCGGGCCTCCAGGCCCGGGGCTGCCGCCCCGGGCCTCCACGCCCGGGGCTACTCGCCATGGCTCACAATGACTGAAGCCGTTCCTGTACCTGAGAGAAGGGGTCACACAAACACAAACACCCTCCAGGCCCTGGGTTCCCTGCTCAGAAAATCCCGGGCAAGTTCCGAGGGATCGGATATGCCAAATGGGTAGTGCTCCTGGTCGACCCGGGCCTCCACGCCCGGGGCTCTATCTTACCATGGCGCATCAGGGCTGAAGCCTCTCCCTGTCAGTGACAGAAACGGGCCAGTGTTTCCCACACAGAGTCCAGACCTTGGGGTCTCAGCTAAGAAAATTACGGGGAAAAATGGAGAAGTGGGAGACACAGAAATCCAAGCAGCCCTACCAGGGACTATACTACAAGCCTAAAATCCCAAGGAGACATATGCCTGAATCCTGAAGAGCCAACAAGCCATCATCTCCACTCCGGTACTCCCGGGTCAGGACCGAGGGATGCGAGACCCAGAATCCCAAACACCTGCTACGAGCCCCGGCCTCCAGGCCCTGAGTCATTACGATGGCTCACCATGGCTGGAGCCTGAGAGAAGGCAGTCACCCTGTACCTGAGAGAAAGGGGTCACAGAACCCGAAACAGCCTCCAGACACTGGGGTCTCAGATCAGAAACTCCCCGGAAAGTTCCGAGGGATTGGAGACACAGAATGGGAAGTGCCCCGCTCGCCCCGGGCCTCCAGGCCCGGGGCTGCTCGCCCCGGGCCTCCAGGCCCGGGGCTGCTCGCCCCGGGCCTCCAGGCCCGGGGCTGCTCGCCCCGGGCCTCCAGGCCCGGGGCTGCTCGCCCCGGGCCTCCAGGCCCGGGGCTGCTCGCCCCGGGCCTCCAGGCCCGGGGCTGCTCGCCCCGGGCCTCCAGGCCCGGGGCTGCTCGCCCCGGGCCTCCAGGCCCGGGGCTGCTCGCCCCGGGCCTCCAGGCCCGGGGCTGCTCGCCCCGGGCCTCCAGGCCCGGGGCTGCTCGCCCCGGGCCTCCAGGCCCGGGGCTGCTCGCCCCGGGCCTCCAGGCCCGGGGCTGCTCGCCCCGGGCCTCCAGGCCCGGGGCTGCTCGCCCCGGGCCTCCAGGCCCGGGGCTGCTCGCCCCGGGCCTCCAGGCCCGGGGCTGCTCGCCCCGGGCCTCCAGGCCCGGGGCTGCTCGCCCCGGGCCTCCAGGCCCGGGGCTGCTCGCCCCGGGCCTCCAGGCCCGGGGCTGCTCGCCCCGGGCCTCCAGGCCCGGGGCTGCTCGCCCCGGGCCTCCAGGCCCGGGGCTGCTCGCCCCGGGCCTCCAGGCCCGGGGCTGCTCGCCCCGGGCCTCCAGGCCCGGGGCTGCTCGCCCCGGGCCTCCAGGCCCGGGGCTGCTCGCCCCGGGCCTCCAGGCCCGGGGCTGCTCGCCCCGGGCCTCCAGGCCCGGGGCTGCTCGCCCCGGGCCTCCAGGCCCGGGGCTGCTCGCCCCGGGCCTCCAGGCCCGGGGCTGCTCGCCCCGGGCCTCCAGGCCCGGGGCTGCTCGCCCCGGGCCTCCAGGCCCGGGGCTGCTCGCCCCGGGCCTCCAGGCCCGGGGCTGCTCGCCCCGGGCCTCCAGGCCCGGGGCTGCTCGCCCCGGGCCTCCAGGCCCGGGGCTGCTCGCCCCGGGCCTCCAGGCCCGGGGCTGCTCGCCCCGGGCCTCCAGGCCCGGGGCTGCTCGCCCCGGGCCTCCAGGCCCGGGGCTGCTCGCCCCGGGCCTCCAGGCCCGGGGCTGCTCGCCCCGGGCCTCCAGGCCCGGGGCTGCTCGCCCCGGGCCTCCAGGCCCGGGGCTGCTCGCCCCGGGCCTCCAGGCCCGGGGCTGCTCGCCCCGGGCCTCCAGGCCCGGGGCTGCTCGCCCCGGGCCTCCAGGCCCGGGGCTGCTCGCCCCGGGCCTCCAGGCCCGGGGCTGCTCGCCCCGGGCCTCCAGGCCCGGGGCTGCTCGCCCCGGGCCTCCAGGCCCGGGGCTGCTCGCCCCGGGCCTCCAGGCCCGGGGCTGCTCGCCCCGGGCCTCCAGGCCCGGGGCTGCTCGCCCCGGGCCTCCAGGCCCGGGGCTGCTCGCCCCGGGCCTCCAGGCCCGGGGCTGCTCGCCCCGGGCCTCCAGGCCCGGGGCTGCTCGCCCCGGGCCTCCAGGCCCGGGGCTGCTCGCCCCGGGCCTCCAGGCCCGGGGCTGCTCGCCCCGGGCCTCCAGGCCCGGGGCTGCTCGCCCCGGGCCTCCAGGCCCGGGGCTGCTCGCCCCGGGCCTCCAGGCCCGGGGCTGCTCGCCCCGGGCCTCCAGGCCCGGGGCTGCTCGCCCCGGGCCTCCAGGCCCGGGGCTGCTCGCCCCGGGCCTCCAGGCCCGGGGCTGCTCGCCCCGGGCCTCCAGGCCCGGGGCTGCTCGCCCCGGGCCTCCAGGCCCGGGGCTGCTCGCCCCGGGCCTCCAGGCCCGGGGCTGCTCGCCCCGGGCCTCCAGGCCCGGGGCTGCTCGCCCCGGGCCTCCAGGCCCGGGGCTGCTCGCCCCGGGCCTCCAGGCCCGGGGCTGCTCGCCCCGGGCCTCCAGGCCCGGGGCTGCTCGCCCCGGGCCTCCAGGCCCGGGGCTGCTCGCCCCGGGCCTCCAGGCCCGGGGCTGCTCGCCCCGGGCCTCCAGGCCCGGGGCTGCTCGCCCCGGGCCTCCAGGCCCGGGGCTGCTCGCCCCGGGCCTCCAGGCCCGGGGCTGCTCGCCCCGGGCCTCCAGGCCCGGGGCTGCTCGCCCCGGGCCTCCAGGCCCGGGGCTGCTCGCCCCGGGCCTCCAGGCCCGGGGCTGCTCGCCCCGGGCCTCCAGGCCCGGGGCTGCTCGCCCCGGGCCTCCAGGCCCGGGGCTGCTCGCCCCGGGCCTCCAGGCCCGGGGCTGCTCGCCCCGGGCCTCCAGGCCCGGGGCTGCTCGCCCCGGGCCTCCAGGCCCGGGGCTGCTCGCCCCGGGCCTCCAGGCCCGGGGCTGCTCGCCCCGGGCCTCCAGGCCCGGGGCTGCTCGCCCCGGGCCTCCAGGCCCGGGGCTGCTCGCCCCGGGCCTCCAGGCCCGGGGCTGCTCGCCCCGGGCCTCCACGCCCGGGGCTGCTCGCCCCGGGCCTCCAGGCCCGGGGCTGCTCGCCCCGGGCCTCCAGGCCCGGGGCTGCTCGCCCCGGGCCTCCACGCCCGGGGCTGCTCGCCCCGGGCCTCCAGGCCCGGGGCTGCTCGCCCCGGGCCTCCACGCCCGGGGCTGCTCGCCCCGGGCCTCCACGCCCGGGGCTGCTCGCCCCGGGCCTCCACGCCCGGGGCTGCTCGCCCCGGGCCTCCACGCCCGGGGCTGCTCGCCCCGGGCCTTCACGCCCGGGGCTGCTCGCCATGGCTCACTATGACTGAAGCCGTTCCTGTACCTTAGAGAAGGGGGTCACACAAACACAAACACCCTCCAGGCCCTGGGTTCCCTGCTCAGAAAATCCCGGGCAAGTTCCGAGGGATCGGATTCGCCAAATGGGTAGTGCTCCTGGTCGACCCGGGCCTCCACGCCCGGGGCTCTATCTTTCCATGGCGCATCAGGGCTGAAGCCTCTCCCTGTCAGTGACAGAAACGGGCCAGTGTTTCCCACACAGAGTCCAGACCTTGGGGTCTCAGCTCAGAAACTTACGGGGAAGCTTAGAGAAGTGAGAGACACAGAATTCCAAGCAGCCCTACCAGGGACTATACTACAAGCCTAAAATCCCAAGGAGACATATGCCTGAATCCTGAAAAGCCAACAACCCATCCTCTCCACTCCGGTACTCCCGGGTCAGGACCGAGGGATGCGAAACCCAGAATCCCAAACACCTGCTACGAGCCCCGGCCTCCAGGCCCTGAGTCATTACGATGGCTCACCATGGCTGGAGCCTGAGAGAAGGCAGTCACCCTGTACCTGAGAGAAAGGGGTCACAGAACCCGAAACAGACTCCAGACACTGGGGTCTCAGCTCAGAAACTCCCCGGAAAGTTCCGAGGGATTGGAGACACAGAATGGGAAGTGCCCCGCTCGCCCCGGGCCTCGAGGCCGGGGCTGCTCGCCCCGGGCCTCCAGGCCCGGGGCTGCTCGCCCCGGGCCTCCACGCCCGGGGCTGCTCGCCCCGGGCCTCCACGCCCGGGGCTGCTCGCCCCGGGCCTCCACGCCCGGGGCTGCTCGCCCCGGGCCTCCACGCCCGGGGCTGCTCGCCCCGGGCCTCCACGCCCGGGGCTGCTCGCCCCGGGCCTCCACGCCCGGGGCTGCTCGCCCCGGGCCTCCACGCCCGGGGCTGCTCGCCATGGCTCACTATGACTGAAGCCGTTCCTGTACCTTAGAGAAGGGGGTCACACAAACACAAACACCCTCCAGGCCCTGGGTTCCCTGCTCAGAAAATCCCGGGCAAGTTCCGAGGGATCGGATTCGCCAAATGGGTAGTGCTCCTGGTCGACCCGGGCCTCCACGCCCGGGGCTCTATCTTTCCATGGCGCATCAGGGCTGAAGCCTCTCCCTGTCAGTGACAGAAACGGGCCAGTGTTTCCCACACAGAGTCCAGACCTTGGGGTCTCAGCTCAGAAACTTACGGGGAAGCTTAGAGAATTGGGAGACACAGAATTCCAAGCAGCCCTACCAGGGACTATACTACAAGCCTAAAATCCCAAGGAGACATATGCCTGAATCCTGAAAAGCCAACAACCCTTCCTCTCCTCTCCGGTACTCCCGGGTCAGGACCGAGGGATGCGAGACCCAGAATCCCAAACACCTGCTACGAGCCCCGGCCTCCAGGCCCTGAGTCATTACGATGGCTCACCATGGTTGGAGCCTGAGAGAAGGCAGTCACCCTGTACCTGAGAAAAAGAGGTCACAGAACCCGAAACAGCCTCCAGACACTGGGGTCTCAGCTCAGAAACTCCCCGGAAAGTTCCGAGGGATTGGAGACACAGAATTGGAAGTGCCACGCTCGCCCCGGGCCTCCAGGCCCGGGGCTGCCGCCCCGGGCCTCCACGCCCGGGGCTACTCGCCATGGCTCACAATGACTGAAGCCGTTCCTGTACCTGAGAGAAGGGGTCACACAAACACAAACACCCTCCAGGCCCTGGGTTCCCTGCTCAGAAAATCCCGGGCAAGTTCCGAGGGATCGGATATGCCAAATGGGTAGTGCTCCTGGTCGACCCGGGCCTCCACGCCCGGGGCTCTATCTTACCATGGCACATCAGGGCTGAAGCCTCTCCCTGTCAGTGACAGAAACGGGCCAGTGTTTCCCACACAGAGTCCAGACCTTGGGGTCTCATCTAAGAAACTTACGGGGAATTATGGAGAAGTGGGAGACACAGAATTCCAAGCAGCCCTACCAGGGACTATACTACAAGCCTAAAATCCCAAGGAGACATATGCCTGAATCCTGAAAAGCCAACAACCCATCCTCTCCACTCCGGTACTCCCGGGTCAGGACCGAGGGATGCGAAACCCAGAATCCCAAACACCTGCTACGAGCCCCGGCCTCCAGGCCCTGAGTCATTACGATGGCTCACCATGGCTGGAGCCTGAGAGAAGGCAGTCACCCTGTACCTGAGAGAAAGGGGTCACAGAACCCGAAACAGCCTCCAGACACTGGGGTCTCAGCTCAGAAACTCCCCGGAAAGTTCCGAGGGATTGGAGACACAGAATGGGAAGTGCCCCGCTCGCCCCGGGCCTCCAGGCCCGGGGCTGCTCGCCCCGGGCCTCCAGGCCCGGGGCTGCTCGCCCCGGGCCTCCAGGCCCGGGGCTGCTCGCCCCGGGCCTCCAGGCCCGGGGCTGCTCGCCCCGGGCCTCCAGGCCCGGGGCTGCTCGCCCCGGGCCTCCAGGCCCGGGGCTGCTCGCCCCGGGCCTCCAGGCCCGGGGCTGCTCGCCCCGGGCCTCCACGCCCGGGGCTGCTCGCCCCGGGCCTCCACGCCCGGGGCTGCTCGCCCCGGGCCTCCACGCCCGGGGCTGCTCGCCCCGGGCCTCCACGCCCGGGGCTGCTCGCCCCGGGCCTCCACGCCCGGGGCTGCTCGCCCCGGGCCTCCACGCCCGGGGCTGCTCGCCCCGGGCCTCCACGCCCGGGGCTGCTCGCCCCGGGCCTCCACGCCCGGGGCTGCTCGCCATGGCTCACTATGACTGAAGCCGTTCCTGTACCTTAGAGAAGGGGGTCACACAAACACAAACACCCTCCAGGCCCTGGGTTCCCTGCTCAGAAAATCCCGGGCAAGTTCCGAGGGATCGGATTCGCCAAATGGGTAGTGCTCCTGGTCGACCCGGGCCTCCACGCCCGGGGCTCTATCTTTCCATGGCGCATCAGGGCTGAAGCCTCTCCCTGTCAGTGACAGAAACGGGCCAGTGTTTCCCACACAGAGTCCAGACCTTGGGGTCTCAGCTCAGAAACTTACGGGGAAGCTTAGAGAAGTGGGAGACACAGAATTCCAAGCAGCCCTACCAGGGACTATACTACAAGCCTAAAATCCCAAGGAGACATATGCCTGAATCCTGAAAAGCCAACAACCCTTCCTCTCCACTCCGGTACTCCCGGGTCAGGACCGAGGGATGCGAGACCCAGAATCCCAAACACCTGCTACGAGCCCCGGCCTCCAGGCCCTGAGTCATTACGATGGCTCACCATGGTTGGAGCCTGAGAGAAGGCAGTCACCCTGTACCTGAGAAAAAGAGGTCACAGAACCCGAAACAGCCTCCAGACACTGGGGTCTCAGCTCAGAAACTCCCCGGAAAGTTCCGAGGGATTGGAGACACAGAATTGGAAGTGCCACGCTCGCCCCGGGCCTCCAGGCCCGGGGCTGCTCGCCCCGGGCCTCCACGCCCGGGGCTACTCGCCATGGCTCACAATGACTGAAGCCATTCCTGTACCTGAGAGAAGGGGTCACACAAACACAAACACCCTCCAGGCCCTGGGTTCCCTGCTCAGAAAATCCCGGGCAAGTTCCGAGGGATCGGATATGCCAAATGGGTAGTGCTCCTGGTCGACCCGGGCCTCCACGCCCGGGGCTCTATCTTACCATGGCACATCAGGGCTGAAGCCTCTCCCTGTCAGTGACAGAAACGGGCCAGTGTTTCCCACACAGAGTCCAGACCTTGGGGTCTCATCTAAGAAACTTACGGGGAATTATGGAGAAGTGGGAGACACAGAATTCCAAGTAGCCCTACCAGGGACTGTACTACAAGCCTAAAATCCCAAGGAGACATATGCCTGAATCCTGAAAAGCCAACAACCCATCCTCTCCACTCCGGTACTCCCGGGTCAGGACCGAGGGATGCGAAACCCAGAATCCCAAACACCTGCTACGAGCCCCGGCCTCCAGGCCCTGAGTCATTACGATGGCTCACCATGGCTGGAGCCTGAGAGAAGGCAGTCACCCTGTACCTGAGAGAAAGGGGTCACAGAACCCGAAACAGCCTCCAGACACTGGGGTCTCAGCTCAGAAACTCCCCGGAAAGTTCCGAGGGATTGGAGACACAGAATGGGAAGTGCCCCGCTCGCCCAAGGCCTCCAGGCCCGGGGCTGCTCGCCATGGCTCACAATGACTGAAGCCGTTCCTGTACCTGAGAGAAGGGGTCACACAAACACAAACACCCTCCAGGCCCTGGGTTCCCTGCTCAAAAAATCCCGGGCAAGTTCCGAGGGATCGGATTCGCCAAATGGGTAGTGCTCCTGGTCGACCTGGGCCTCCACGCCCGGGGCTCTATCTTTCCATGGCGCATCAGGGCTGAAGCTTCTCCCTGTCAGTGACAGAAACGGGCCAGTGTTTCCCACACAGAGTCCAGACCTTGGGGTCTCAGCTCAGAAACTTACGGGGAAGGATGGAGAAGTGGGAGACACAGAATTCCAAGCAGCCCTACCAGGGACTATACTACAAGCCTAAAATCCCAAGGAGACATATGCCTGAATCCTGAAAAGCCAACAACCCATCCTCTCCACTCCGGTACTCCCGGGTCAGGACCGAGGGATGCGAAACCCAGAATCCCAAACACCTGCTACGAGCCCCGGCCTCCAGGCCCTGAGTCATTACGATGGCTCACCATGGCTGGAGCCTGAGAGAAGGCAGTCACCCTGTACCTGAGAGAAAGGGGTCACAGAACCCGAAACAGCCTCCAGACACTGGGGTCTCAGCTCAGAAACTCCCCGGAACATTCCGAGGGATGGGAGACACAGAATGGGAAGTGCCCCGGGCCTCCACGCCCGTGGCTCCTCGCCCCGGGCCTCCACGCCTGGGGCTACACGCCATGGCTCACTATGACTGAAGCCGTTCCTGTACCTGAGAGAAGAGGGCACACAAACACAAACACCCTCCAGGCCCTGGGTTCCCTGCTCAGAAAATCCCGGGCAAGTTCCGAGGGATCGGATACGCCAAAGGGGTTGTGGTCCTCGTCGACCCGGGCCTCCACGCCCGTGGCTCTATCTTACCATGGCACATCAGGGCTGAAGCCTCTCCCTGTCAGTGACAGAAACGGGCCAGTGTTTCCCACACAGAGTCCAGACCTTGGGTTCTCAGCTAAGAAACTTACGGGGAAGGATGGAGAAGTGGGATACACAGAATTCCAAGCAGCCCTACCAGGGACTATACTACAAGCCTAAAATCCCAAGGAGACATAAGCCTGAATCCTGAAGAGCCAACAACCCATCCTCTCCACTCCGGTACTCCCGGGTCAGGACCGAGGGATGCGAGACCCAGAATCCCAAACACCTGCTACGAGCCCCGGCCTCCAGGCCCTGAGTCATTACGATGGTCACCATGGCTGGAGCCTGAGAGAAGGCAGTCACCCTGTACCTGAGAGAAAGGGGTCACAGAACCCGAAACAGCCTCCAGACACTGGGGTCTCAGCTCAGAAACTCCCCGGAAAGTTCCGAGGGATGGGAGACATAGAATGGGAAGTGCCCCGGGCCTCCAGGCCCGGGGCTGCTCGCCACGGGCCTCCAGGCCCGGGGCTGCTCGCCCCGGGCCTCCAGGCCCGGGGCTGATGGCCCCGGGCCTCCAGGCCCGGGGCTGCTCGCCCCGGGCCTCCAGGCCCGGGGCTGCTCGCCCCGGGCCTCCAGGCCCGGGGCTGCTCAGGCCCGGGGCTGCTCGCCCCGGGCCTCCAGGCCCGGGGCTGCTCGCCCCGGGCCTCCAGGCCCGGGGCTGCTCGCCCCGGGCCTCCAGGCCCGGGGCTGCTCGCCCCGGGCCTCCACGCCCGGCGCTCCTCGCCCCGGGCCTCCACGCCCGGGGCTGCTCGCCATGGCTCACTATGACTGAAGCCGTTCCTGTACCTGAGAGAAGGGGTCACACAAACACAAACACCCTCCAGGCCCTGGGTTCCCTGTTCAGAAAATCCCGGGCAAGTTCCGAGGGATCGGATACGCCAAATGGGTAGTGCTCCTGGTCGACCCGGGCCTCCACGCCCAGGGCTCTATCTTACCATGGCGCATCAGGGCTGAAGCCTCTCCCTGTCAGTGACAGAAACGGGCCAGTGTTTCCCACACAGAGTCCAGACCTTGGGGTCTCAGCTCAGAAACTTACGGGGAAGGATGGAGAATTGGGAGACACAGAATTCCAAGCAGCCCTACCAGGGACTATACTACAATCCTAAAGTCCCAAGGAGACATATGCCTGAATCCTAAAAAGCCAACAACCCTTCCTCTCCACTCCGGTACTCCCGGGTCAGGACCGAGGGATGCGAGACCCAGAATCCCAAACACCTGCTACGAGCCCCGGCCTAGGGCCCTGAGTCATTACGATGGTTCACCATGGCTGGAGCCTGAGAGAAGGCAGTCACCCTGTACCTGAGAGAAAGGGGTCACAGAACCCGAAACAGACTCCAGACACTGGGGTCTCAGCTCAGAAACTCCCCGGAAAGTTCCGAGGGATTGGAGACACAGAATGGGAAGTGCCCCGCCCGCCCCGGGCCTCCAGGCCCGGGGCGGCTCGCCCCGGGCCTCCAGGCCCGGGGCGGCTCGCCCCGGGCCTCCAGGCCCGGGGCGGCTCGCCCCGGGCCTCCAGGCCCGGGGCGGCTCGCCCCGGGCCTCCAGGCCCGGGGCGGCTCGCCCCGGGCCTCCAGGCCCGGGGCGGCTCGCCCCGGGCCTCCAGGCCCGGGGCGGCTCGCCCCGGGCCTCCAGGCCCGGGGCGGCTCGCCCCGGGCCTCCAGGCCCGGGGCGGCTCGCCCCGGGCCTCCAGGCCCGGGGCGGCTCGCCCCGGGCCTCCAGGCCCGGGGCGGCTCGCCCCGGGCCTCCAGGCCCGGGGCGGCTCGCCCCGGGCCTCCAGGCCCGGGGCGGCTCGCCCCGGGCCTCCAGGCCCGGGGCGGCTCGCCCCGGGCCTCCAGGCCCGGGGCGGCTCGCCCCGGGCCTCCAGGCCCGGGGCGGCTCGCCCCGGGCCTCCAGGCCCGGGGCGGCTCGCCCCGGGCCTCCAGGCCCGGGGCGGCTCGCCCCGGGCCTCCAGGCCCGGGGCGGCTCGCCCCGGGCCTCCAGGCCCGGGGCGGCTCGCCCCGGGCCTCCAGGCCCGGGGCGGCTCGCCCCGGGCCTCCAGGCCCGGGGCGGCTCGCCCCGGGCCTCCAGGCCCGGGGCGGCTCGCCCCGGGCCTCCAGGCCCGGGGCGGCTCGCCCCGGGCCTCCAGGCCCGGGGCGGCTCGCCCCGGGCCTCCAGGCCCGGGGCGGCTCGCCCCGGGCCTCCAGGCCCGGGGCGGCTCGCCCCGGGCCTCCAGGCCCGGGGCGGCTCGCCCCGGGCCTCCAGGCCCGGGGCGGCTCGCCCCGGGCCTCCAGGCCCGGGGCGGCTCGCCCCGGGCCTCCAGGCCCGGGGCGGCTCGCCCCGGGCCTCCAGGCCCGGGGCGGCTCGCCCCGGGCCTCCAGGCCCGGGGCGGCTCGCCCCGGGCCTCCAGGCCCGGGGCGGCTCGCCCCGGGCCTCCAGGCCCGGGGCGGCTCGCCCCGGGCCTCCAGGCCCGGGGCGGCTCGCCCCGGGCCTCCAGGCCCGGGGCGGCTCGCCCCGGGCCTCCAGGCCCGGGGCGGCTCGCCCCGGGCCTCCAGGCCCGGGGCGGCTCGCCCCGGGCCTCCAGGCCCGGGGCGGCTCGCCCCGGGCCTCCAGGCCCGGGGCGGCTCGCCCCGGGCCTCCAGGCCCGGGGCGGCTCGCCCCGGGCCTCCAGGCCCGGGGCGGCTCGCCCCGGGCCTCCAGGCCCGGGGCGGCTCGCCCCGGGCCTCCAGGCCCGGGGCGGCTCGCCCCGGGCCTCCAGGCCCGGGGCGGCTCGCCCCGGGCCTCCAGGCCCGGGGCGGCTCGCCCCGGGCCTCCAGGCCCGGGGCGGCTCGCCCCGGGCCTCCAGGCCCGGGGCGGCTCGCCCCGGGCCTCCAGGCCCGGGGCGGCTCGCCCCGGGCCTCCAGGCCCGGGGCGGCTCGCCCCGGGCCTCCAGGCCCGGGGCGGCTCGCCCCGGGCCTCCAGGCCCGGGGCGGCTCGCCCCGGGCCTCCAGGCCCGGGGCGGCTCGCCCCGGGCCTCCAGGCCCGGGGCGGCTCGCCCCGGGCCTCCAGGCCCGGGGCGGCTCGCCCCGGGCCTCCAGGCCCGGGGCGGCTCGCCCCGGGCCTCCAGGCCCGGGGCGGCTCGCCCCGGGCCTCCAGGCCCGGGGCGGCTCGCCCCGGGCCTCCAGGCCCGGGGCGGCTCGCCCCGGGCCTCCAGGCCCGGGGCGGCTCGCCCCGGGCCTCCAGGCCCGGGGCGGCTCGCCCCGGGCCTCCAGGCCCGGGGCGGCTCGCCCCGGGCCTCCAGGCCCGGGGCGGCTCGCCCCGGGCCTCCAGGCCCGGGGCGGCTCGCCCCGGGCCTCCAGGCCCGGGGCGGCTCGCCCCGGGCCTCCAGGCCCGGGGCGGCTCGCCCCGGGCCTCCAGGCCCGGGGCGGCTCGCCCCGGGCCTCCAGGCCCGGGGCGGCTCGCCCCGGGCCTCCAGGCCCGGGGCGGCTCGCCCCGGGCCTCCAGGCCCGGGGCGGCTCGCCCCGGGCCTCCAGGCCCGGGGCGGCTCGCCCCGGGCCTCCAGGCCCGGGGCGGCTCGCCCCGGGCCTCCAGGCCCGGGGCGGCTCGCCCCGGGCCTCCAGGCCCGGGGCGGCTCGCCCCGGGCCTCCAGGCCCGGGGCGGCTCGCCCCGGGCCTCCAGGCCCGGGGCGGCTCGCCCCGGGCCTCCAGGCCCGGGGCGGCTCGCCCCGGGCCTCCAGGCCCGGGGCGGCTCGCCCCGGGCCTCCAGGCCCGGGGCGGCTCGCCCCGGGCCTCCAGGCCCGGGGCGGCTCGCCCCGGGCCTCCAGGCCCGGGGCGGCTCGCCCCGGGCCTCCAGGCCCGGGGCGGCTCGCCCCGGGCCTCCAGGCCCGGGGCGGCTCGCCCCGGGCCTCCAGGCCCGGGGCGGCTCGCCCCGGGCCTCCAGGCCCGGGGCGGCTCGCCCCGGGCCTCCAGGCCCGGGGCGGCTCGCCCCGGGCCTCCAGGCCCGGGGCGGCTCGCCCCGGGCCTCCAGGCCCGGGGCGGCTCGCCCCGGGCCTCCAGGCCCGGGGCGGCTCGCCCCGGGCCTCCAGGCCCGGGGCGGCTCGCCCCGGGCCTCCAGGCCCGGGGCGGCTCGCCCCGGGCCTCCAGGCCCGGGGCGGCTCGCCCCGGGCCTCCAGGCCCGGGGCGGCTCGCCCCGGGCCTCCAGGCCCGGGGCGGCTCGCCCCGGGCCTCCAGGCCCGGGGCGGCTCGCCCCGGGCCTCCAGGCCCGGGGCGGCTCGCCCCGGGCCTCCAGGCCCGGGGCGGCTCGCCCCGGGCCTCCAGGCCCGGGGCGGCTCGCCCCGGGCCTCCAGGCCCGGGGCGGCTCGCCCCGGGCCTCCAGGCCCGGGGCGGCTCGCCCCGGGCCTCCAGGCCCGGGGCGGCTCGCCCCGGGCCTCCAGGCCCGGGGCGGCTCGCCCCGGGCCTCCAGGCCCGGGGCGGCTCGCCCCGGGCCTCCAGGCCCGGGGCGGCTCGCCCCGGGCCTCCAGGCCCGGGGCGGCTCGCCCCGGGCCTCCAGGCCCGGGGCGGCTCGCCCCGGGCCTCCAGGCCCGGGGCGGCTCGCCCCGGGCCTCCAGGCCCGGGGCGGCTCGCCCCGGGCCTCCAGGCCCGGGGCGGCTCGCCCCGGGCCTCCAGGCCCGGGGCGGCTCGCCCCGGGCCTCCAGGCCCGGGGCGGCTCGCCCCGGGCCTCCAGGCCCGGGGCGGCTCGCCCCGGGCCTCCAGGCCCGGGGCGGCTCGCCCCGGGCCTCCAGGCCCGGGGCGGCTCGCCCCGGGCCTCCAGGCCCGGGGCGGCTCGCCCCGGGCCTCCAGGCCCGGGGCGGCTCGCCCCGGGCCTCCAGGCCCGGGGCGGCTCGCCCCGGGCCTCCAGGCCCGGGGCGGCTCGCCCCGGGCCTCCAGGCCCGGGGCGGCTCGCCCCGGGCCTCCAGGCCCGGGGCGGCTCGCCCCGGGCCTCCAGGCCCGGGGCGGCTCGCCCCGGGCCTCCAGGCCCGGGGCGGCTCGCCCCGGGCCTCCAGGCCCGGGGCGGCTCGCCCCGGGCCTCCAGGCCCGGGGCGGCTCGCCCCGGGCCTCCAGGCCCGGGGCGGCTCGCCCCGGGCCTCCAGGCCCGGGGCGGCTCGCCCCGGGCCTCCAGGCCCGGGGCGGCTCGCCCCGGGCCTCCAGGCCCGGGGCGGCTCGCCCCGGGCCTCCAGGCCCGGGGCGGCTCGCCCCGGGCCTCCAGGCCCGGGGCGGCTCGCCCCGGGCCTCCAGGCCCGGGGCTGCTCGCCCCGGGCCTCCAGGCCCGGGGCTGCTCGCCCCGGGCCTCCAGGCCCGGGGCTGCTCGCCCCGGGCCTCCAGGCCCGGGGCTGCTCGCCCCGGGCCTCCAGGCCCGGGGCTGCTCGCCCCGGGCCTCCAGGCCCGGGGCTGCTCGCCCCGGGCCTCCAGGCCCGGGGCTGCTCGCCCCGGGCCTCCAGGCCCGGGGCTGCTCGCCCCGGGCCTCCAGGCCCGGGGCTGCTCGCCCCGGGCCTCCAGGCCCGGGGCTGCTCGCCCCGGGCCTCCAGGCCCGGGGCTGCTCGCCCCGGGCCTCCAGGCCCGGGGCTGCTCGCCCCGGGCCTCCAGGCCCGGGGCTGCTCGCCCCGGGCCTCCAGGCCCGGGGCTGCTCGCCCCGGGCCTCCAGGCCCGGGGCTGCTCGCCCCGGGCCTCCAGGCCCGGGGCTGCTCGCCCCGGGCCTCCAGGCCCGGGGCTGCTCGCCCCGGGCCTCCAGGCCCGGGGCTGCTCGCCCCGGGCCTCCAGGCCCGGGGCTGCTCGCCCCGGGCCTCCAGGCCCGGGGCTGCTCGCCCCGGGCCTCCAGGCCCGGGGCTGCTCGCCCCGGGCCTCCAGGCCCGGGGCTGCTCGCCCCGGGCCTCCAGGCCCGGGGCTGCTCGCCCCGGGCCTCCAGGCCCGGGGCTGCTCGCCCCGGGCCTCCAGGCCCGGGGCTGCTCGCCCCGGGCCTCCAGGCCCGGGGCTGCTCGCC
Organism: Prionailurus viverrinus; assembly: GCF_022837055.1. Classification (NCBI taxonomy): domain Eukaryota; kingdom Metazoa; phylum Chordata; class Mammalia; order Carnivora; family Felidae; genus Prionailurus; species Prionailurus viverrinus. Next base: position 36,571 of record NW_025927507.1, read on the forward strand.
CCGGGCCTCCAGGCCCGGGGCTGCTCGCCCCGGGCCTCCAGGCCCGGGGCTGCTCGCCCCGGGCCTCCAGGCCCGGGGCTGCTCGCCCCGGGCCTCCAGGCCCGGGGCTGCTCGCCCCGGGCCTCCAGGCCCGGGGCTGCTCGCCCCGGGCCTCCAGGCCCGGGGCTGCTCGCCCCGGGCCTCCAGGCCCGGGGCTGCTCGCCCCGGGCCTCCAGGCCCGGGGCTGCTCGCCCCGGGCCTCCAGGCCCGGGGCTGCTCGCCCCGGGCCTCCAGGCCCGGGGCTGCTCGCCCCGGGCCTCCAGGCCCGGGGCTGCTCGCCCCGGGCCTCCAGGCCCGGGGCTGCTCGCCCCGGGCCTCCAGGCCCGGGGCTGCTCGCCCCGGGCCTCCAGGCCCGGGGCTGCTCGCCCCGGGCCTCCAGGCCCGGGGCTGCTCGCCCCGGGCCTCCAGGCCCGGGGCTGCTCGCCCCGGGCCTCCAGGCCCGGGGCTGCTCGCCCCGGGCCTCCAGGCCCGGGGCTGCTCGCCCCGGGCCTCCAGGCCCGGGGCTGCTCGCCCCGGGCCTCCAGGCCCGGGGCTGCTCGCCCCGGGCCTCCAGGCCCGGGGCTGCTCGCCCCGGGCCTCCAGGCCCGGGGCTGCTCGCCCCGGGCCTCCAGGCCCGGGGCTGCTCGCCCCGGGCCTCCAGGCCCGGGGCTGCTCGCCCCGGGCCTCCAGGCCCGGGGCTGCTCGCCCCGGGCCTCCAGGCCCGGGGCTGCTCGCCCCGGGCCTCCAGGCCCGGGGCTGCTCGCCCCGGGCCTCCAGGCCCGGGGCTGCTCGCCCCGGGCCTCCAGGCCCGGGGCTGCTCGCCCCGGGCCTCCAGGCCCGGGGCTGCTCGCCCCGGGCCTCCAGGCCCGGGGCTGCTCGCCCCGGGCCTCCAGGCCCGGGGCTGCTCGCCCCGGGCCTCCAGGCCCGGGGCTGCTCGCCCCGGGCCTCCAGGCCCGGGGCTGCTCGCCCCGGGCCTCCACGCCCGGGGCTGCTCGCCCCGGGCCTCCAGGCCCGGGGCTGCTCGCCCCGGGCCTCCACGCCCGGGGCTGCTCGCCCCGGGCCTCCACGCCCGGGGCTGCTCGCCCCGGGCCTCCACGCCCGGGGCTGCTCGCCCCGGGCCTCCACGCCCGGGGCTGCTCGCCCCGGGCCTCCACGCCCGGGGCTGCTCGCCCCGGGCCTCCACGCCCGGGGCTGCTCGCCCCGGGCCTCCACGCCCGGGGCTGCTCGCCCCGGGCCTCCACGCCCGGGGCTGCTCGCCCCGGGCCTCCACGCCCGGGGCTGCTCGCCCCGGGCCTCCACGCCCGGGGCTGCTCGCCCCGGGCCTCCACGCCCGGGGCTGCTCGCCCCGGGCCTCCACGCCCGGGGCTGCTCGCCCCGGGCCTCCACGCCCGGGGCTGCTCGCCCCGGGCCTCCACGCCCGGGGCTGCTCGCCATGGCTCACTATGACTGAAGCCGTTCCTGTACCTTAGAGAAGGGGGTCACACAAACACAAACACCCTCCAGGCCCTGGGTTCCCTGCTCAGAAAATCCCGGGCAAGTTCCGAGGGATCGGATTCGCCAAATGGGTAGTGCTCCTGGTCGACCCGGGCCTCCACGCCCGGGGCTCTATCTTTCCATGGCGCATCAGGGCTGAAGCCTCTCCCTGTCAGTGACAGAAACGGGCCAGTGTTTCCCACACAGAGTCCAGACCTTGGGGTCTCAGCTCAGAAACTTACGGGGAAGCTTAGAGAAGTGGGAGACACAGAATTCCAAGCAGCCCTACCAGGGACTATACTACAAGCCTAAAATCCCAAGGAGACATATGCCTGAATCCTGAAAAGCCAACAACCCATCCTCTCCACTCCGGTACTCCCGGGTCAGGACCGAGGGATGCGAAACCCAGAATCCCAGACACCTGCTACGAGCCCCGGCCTCCAGGCCCTGAGTCATTACGATGGCTCACCATGGCTGGAGCCTGAGAGAAGGCAGTCACCCTGTACCTGAGAGAAAGGGGTCACAGAACCCGAAACAGCCTCCAGACACTGGGGTCTCAGCTCAGAAACTCCCCGGAAAGTTCCGAGGGATTGGAGACACAGAATGGGAAGTGCCCCGCTCGCCCCGGGCCTCGAGGCCGGGGCTGCTCGCCCCGGGCCTCCAGGCCCGGGGCTGCTCGCCCCGGGCTTCCACGCCCGGGGCTGCTCGCCCCGGGCCTCCACGCCCGGGGCTGCTCGCCCCGGGCCTCCACGCCCGGGGCTGCTCGCCCCGGGCCTCCACGCCCGGGGCTGCTCGCCCCGGGCCTCCACGCCCGGGGCTGCTCGCCCCGGGCCTCCACGCCCGGGGCTGCTCGCCATGGCTCACTATGACTGAAGCCGTTCCTGTACCTTAGAGAAGGGGGTCACACAAACACAAACACCCTCCAGGCCCTGGGTTCCCTGCTCAGAAAATCCCGGGCAAGTTCCGAGGGATCGGATTCGCCAAATGGGTAGTGCTCCTGGTCGACCCGGGCCTCCACGCCCGGGGCTCTATCTTTCCATGGCGCATCAGGGCTGAAGCCTCTCCCTGTCAGTGACAGAAACGGGCCAGTGTTTCCCACACAGAGTCCAGACCTTGGGGTCTCAGCTCAGAAACTTACGGGGAAGCTTAGAGAATTGGGAGACACAGAATTCCAAGCAGCCCTACCAGGGACTATACTACAAGCCTAAAATCCCAAGGAGACATATGCCTGAATCCTGAAAAGCCAACAACCCTTCCTCTCCACTCCGGTACTCCCGGGTCAGGACCGAGGGATGCGAGACCCAGAATCCCAAACACCTGCTACGAGCCCCGGCCTCCAGGCCCTGAGTCATTACGATGGCTCACCATGGTTGGAGCCTGAGAGAAGGCAGTCACCCTGTACCTGAGAAAAAGAGGTCACAGAACCCGAAACAGCCTCCAGACACTGGGGTCTCAGCTCAGAAACTCCCCGGAAAGTTCCGAGGGATTGGAGACACAGAATTGGAAGTGCCACGCTCGCCCCGGGCCTCCAGGCCCGGGGCTGCCGCCCCGGGCCTCCACGCCCGGGGCTACTCGCCATGGCTCACAATGACTGAAGCCGTTCCTGTACCTGAGAGAAGGGGTCACACAAACACAAACACCCTCCAGGCCCTGGGTTCCCTGCTCAGAAAATCCCGGGCAAGTTCCGAGGGATCGGATATGCCAAATGGGTAGTGCTCCTGGTCGACCCGGGCCTCCACGCCCGGGGCTCTATCTTACCATGGCACATCAGGGCTGAAGCCTCTCCCTGTCAGTGACAGAAACGGGCCAGTGTTTCCCACACAGAGTCCAGACCTTGGGGTCTCATCTAAGAAACTTACGGGGAATTATGGAGAAGTGGGAGACACAGAATTCCAAGCAGCCCTACCAGGGACTATACTACAAGCCTAAAATCCCAAGGAGACATATGCCTGAATCCTGAAAAGCCAACAACCCATCCTCTCCACTCCGGTACTCCCGGGTCAGGACCGAGGGATGCGAAACCCAGAATCCCAAACACCTGCTACGAGCCCCGGCCTCCAGGCCCTGAGTCATTACGATGGCTCACCATGGCTGGAGCCTGAGAGAAGGCAGTCACCCTGTACCTGAGAGAAAGGGGTCACAGAACCCGAAACAGCCTCCAGACACTGGGGTCTCAGCTCAGAAACTCCCCGGAAAGTTCCGAGGGATTGGAGACACAGAATGGGAAGTGCCCCGCTCGCCCCGGGCCTCCAGGCCCGGGGCTGCTCGCCCCGGGCCTCCAGGCCCGGGGCTGCTCGCCCCGGGCCTCCAGGCCCGGGGCTGCTCGCCCCGGGCCTCCAGGCCCGGGGCTGCTCGCCCCGGGCCTCCACGCCCGGGGCTGCTCGCCCCGGGCCTCCAGGCCCGGGGCTGCTCGCCCCGGGCCTCCAGGCCCGGGGCTGCTCGCCCCGGGCCTCCACGCCCGGGGCTGCTCGCCCCGGGCCTCCACGCCCGGGGCTGCTCGCCCCGGGCCTCCACGCCCGGGGCTTCTCGCCCCGGGCCTCCACGCCCGGGGCTGCTCGCCCCGGGCCTCCACGCCCGGGGCTGCTCGCCCCGGGCCTCCACGCCCGGGGCTGCTCGCCATGGCTCACTATGACTGAAGCCGTTCCTGTACCTTAGAGAAGGGGGTCACACAAACACAAACACCCTCCAGGCCCTGGGTTCCCTGCTCAGAAAATCCCGGGCAAGTTCCGAGGGATCGGATTCGCCAAATGGGTAGTGCTCCTGGTCGACCCGGGCCTCCACGCCCGGGGCTCTATCTTTCCATGGCGCATCAGGGCTGAAGCCTCTCCCTGTCAGTGACAGAAACGGGCCAGTGTTTCCCACACAGAGTCCAGACCTTGGGGTCTCAGCTCAGAAACTTACGGGGAAGCTTAGAGAAGTGGGAGACACAGAATTCCAAGCAGCCCTACCAGGGACTATACTACAAGCCTAAAATCCCAAGGAGACATATGCCTGAATCCTGAAAAGCCAACAACCCTTCCTCTCCACTCCGGTACTCCCGGGTCAGGACCGAGGGATGCGAGACCCAGAATCCCAAACACCTGCTACGAGCCCCGGCCTCCAGGCCCTGAGTCATTACGATGGCTCACCATGGTTGGAGCCTGAGAGAAGGCAGTCACCCTGTACCTGAGAAAAAGAGGTCACAGAACCCGAAACAGCCTCCAGACACTGGGGTCTCAGCTCAGAAACTCCCCGGAAAGTTCCGAGGGATTGGAGACACAGAATTGGAAGTGCCACGCTCGCCCCGGGCCTCCAGGCCCGGGGCTGCTCGCCCCGGGCCTCCACGCCCGGGGCTACTCGCCATGGCTCACAATGACTGAAGCCATTCCTGTACCTGAGAGAAGGGGTCACACAAACACAAACACCCTCCAGGCCCTGGGTTCCCTGCTCAGAAAATCCCGGGCAAGTTCCGAGGGATCGGATATGCCAAATGGGTAGTGCTCCTGGTCGACCCGGGCCTCCACGCCCGGGGCTCTATCTTACCATGGCACATCAGGGCTGAAGCCTCTCCCTGTCAGTGACAGAAACGGGCCAGTGTTTCCCACACAGAGTCCAGACCTTGGGGTCTCATCTAAGAAACTTACGGGGAATTATGGAGAAGTGGGAGACACAGAATTCCAAGTAGCCCTACCAGGGACTGTACTACAAGCCTAAAATCCCAAGGAGACATATGCCTGAATCCTGAAAAGCCAACAACCCATCCTCTCCACTCCGGTACTCCCGGGTCAGGACCGAGGGATGCGAAACCCAGAATCCCAAACACCTGCTACGAGCCCCGGCCTCCAGGCCCTGAGTCATTACGATGGCTCACCATGGCTGGAGCCTGAGAGAAGGCAGTCACCCTGTACCTGAGAGAAAGGGGTCACAGAACCCGAAACAGCCTCCAGACACTGGGGTCTCAGCTCAGAAACTCCCCGGAAAGTTCCGAGGGATTGGAGACACAGAATGGGAAGTGCCCCGCTCGCCCAAGGCCTCCAGGCCCGGGGCTGCTCGCCATGGCTCACAATGACTGAAGCCGTTCCTGTACCTGAGAGAAGGGGTCACACAAACACAAACACCCTCCAGGCCCTGGGTTCCCTGCTCAAAAAATCCCGGGCAAGTTCCGAGGGATCGGATTCGCCAAATGGGTAGTGCTCCTGGTCGACCTGGGCCTCCACGCCCGGGGCTCTATCTTTCCATGGCGCATCAGGGCTGAAGCTTCTCCCTGTCAGTGACAGAAACGGGCCAGTGTTTCCCACACAGAGTCCAGACCTTGGGGTCTCAGCTCAGAAACTTACGGGGAAGGATGGAGAAGTGGGAGACACAGAATTCCAAGCAGCCCTACCAGGGACTATACTACAAGCCTAAAATCCCAAGGAGACATATGCCTGAATCCTGAAAAGCCAACAACCCATCCTCTCCACTCCGGTACTCCCGGGTCAGGACCGAGGGATGCGAAACCCAGAATCCCAAACACCTGCTACGAGCCCCGGCCTCCAGGCCCTGAGTCATTACGATGGCTCACCATGGCTGGAGCCTGAGAGAAGGCAGTCACCCTGTACCTGAGAGAAAGGGGTCACAGAACCCGAAACAGCCTCCAGACACTGGGGTCTCAGCTCAGAAACTCCCCGGAACATTCCGAGGGATGGGAGACACAGAATGGGAAGTGCCCCGGGCCTCCACGCCCGTGGCTCCTCGCCCCGGGCCTCCACGCCTGGGGCTACACGCCATGGCTCACTATGACTGAAGCCGTTCCTGTACCTGAGAGAAGAGGGCACACAAACACAAACACCCTCCAGGCCCTGGGTTCCCTGCTCAGAAAATCCCGGGCAAGTTCCGAGGGATCGGATACGCCAAAGGGGTTGTGGTCCTCGTCGACCCGGGCCTCCACGCCCGTGGCTCTATCTTACCATGGCACATCAGGGCTGAAGCCTCTCCCTGTCAGTGACAGAAACGGGCCAGTGTTTCCCACACAGAGTCCAGACCTTGGGTTCTCAGCTAAGAAACTTACGGGGAAGGATGGAGAAGTGGGATACACAGAATTCCAAGCAGCCCTACCAGGGACTATACTACAAGCCTAAAATCCCAAGGAGACATAAGCCTGAATCCTGAAGAGCCAACAACCCATCCTCTCCACTCCGGTACTCCCGGGTCAGGACCGAGGGATGCGAGACCCAGAATCCCAAACACCTGCTACGAGCCCCGGCCTCCAGGCCCTGAGTCATTACGATGGTCACCATGGCTGGAGCCTGAGAGAAGGCAGTCACCCTGTACCTGAGAGAAAGGGGTCACAGAACCCGAAACAGCCTCCAGACACTGGGGTCTCAGCTCAGAAACTCCCCGGAAAGTTCCGAGGGATGGGAGACATAGAATGGGAAGTGCCCCGGGCCTCCAGGCCCGGGGCTGCTCGCCACGGGCCTCCAGGCCCGGGGCTGCTCGCCCCGGGCCTCCAGGCCCGGGGCTGATGGCCCCGGGCCTCCAGGCCCGGGGCTGCTCGCCCCGGGCCTCCAGGCCCGGGGCTGCTCAGGCCCGGGGCTGCTCGCCCCGGGCCTCCAGGCCCGGGGCTGCTCGCCCCGGGCCTCCAGGCCCGGGGCTGCTCGCCCCGGGCCTCCACGCCCGGCGCTCCTCGCCCCGGGCCTCCACGCCCGGGGCTGCTCGCCATGGCTCACTATGACTGAAGCCGTTCCTGTACCTGAGAGAAGGGGTCACACAAACACAAACACCCTCCAGGCCCTGGGTTCCCTGTTCAGAAAATCCCGGGCAAGTTCCGAGGGATCGGATACGCCAAATGGGTAGTGCTCCTGGTCGACCCGGGCCTCCACGCCCAGGGCTCTATCTTACCATGGCGCATCAGGGCTGAAGCCTCTCCCTGTCAGTGACAGAAACGGGCCAGTGTTTCCCACACAGAGTCCAGACCTTGGGGTCTCAGCTCAGAAACTTACGGGGAAGGATGGAGAATTGGGAGACACAGAATTCCAAGCAGCCCTACCAGGGACTATACTACAATCCTAAAGTCCCAAGGAGACATATGCCTGAATCCTAAAAAGCCAACAACCCTTCCTCTCCACTCCGGTACTCCCGGGTCAGGACCGAGGGATGCGAGACCCAGAATCCCAAACACCTGCTACGAGCCCCGGCCTAGGGCCCTGAGTCATTACGATGGTTCACCATGGCTGGAGCCTGAGAGAAGGCAGTCACCCTGTACCTGAGAGAAAGGGGTCACAGAACCCGAAACAGACTCCAGACACTGGGGTCTCAGCTCAGAAACTCCCCGGAAAGTTCCGAGGGATTGGAGACACAGAATGGGAAGTGCCCCGCTCGCCCCGGGCCTCCAGGCCCGGGGCTGCTCGCCCCGGGCCTCCAGGCCCGGGGCTGCTCGCCCCGGCCTCCAGGCCCGGGGCTGCTCGCCCCGGGCCTCCAGGCCCGGGGCTGCTCGCCCCGGGCCTCCAGGCCCGGGGCTGCTCGCCCCGGGCCTCCAGGCCCGGGGCTGCTCGCCCCGGGCCTCCAGGCCCGGGGCTGCTCGCCCCGGGCCTCCAGGCCCGGGGCTGCTCGCCCCGGGCCTCCAGGCCCGGGGCTGCTCGCCCCGGGCCTCCAGGCCCGGGGCTGCTCGCCCCGGGCCTCCAGGCCCGGGGCTGCTCGCCCCGGGCCTCCAGGCCCGGGGCTGCTCGCCCCGGGCCTCCAGGCCCGGGGCTGCTCGCCCCGGGCCTCCAGGCCCGGGGCTGCTCGCCCCGGGCCTCCAGGCCCGGGGCTGCTCGCCCCGGGCCTCCAGGCCCGGGGCTGCTCGCCCCGGGCCTCCAGGCCCGGGGGCTGCTCGCCCCGGGCCTCCAGGCCCGGGGCTGCTCGCCCCGGGCCTCCAGGCCCGGGGCTGCTCGCCCCGGGCCTCAGGCCCGGGGCTGCTCGCCCCGGGCCTCCAGGCCCGGGGCTGCTCGCCCCGGGCCTCCAGGCCCGGGGCTGCTCGCCCCGGGCCTCCAGGCCGGGGCTGCTCGCCCCGGGCCTCCAGGCCCGGGGCTGCTCGCCCCGGGCCTCCAGGCCCGGGGCTGCTCGCCCCGGGCCTCCAGGCCCGGGGCTGCTCGCCCCGGGCCTCCAGGCCCGGGGCTGCTCGCCCCGGGCCTCCAGGCCCGGGGCTGCTCGCCCCGGGCCTCCAGGCCCGGGGCTGCTCGCCCCGGGCCTCCAGGCCCGGGGCTGCTCGCCCCGGGCCTCCAGGCCCGGGGCTGCTCGCCCCGGGCCTCCAGGCCCGGGGCTGCTCGCCCCGGGCCTCCAGGCCCGGGCTGCTCGCCCCGGGCCTCCAGGCCCGGGGCTGCTCGCCCCCGGGCCTCCAGGCCCGGGGCTGCTCGCCCCGGGCCTCCAGGCCCGGGGCTGCTCGCCCCGGGCCTCCAGGCCCGGGGCTGCTCGCCCCGGGCCTCCAGGCCCGGGGCTGCTCGCCCCGGGCCTCCAGGCCCGGGGCTGCTCGCCCCGGGCCTCCAGGCCCGGGGCTGCTCGCCCCGGGCCTCCAGGCCCGGGGCTGCTCGCCCCGGGCCTCCAGGCCCGGGGCTGCTCGCCCCGGGCCTCCAGGCCCGGGGCTGCTCGCCCCGGGCCTCCAGGCCCGGGGCTGCTCGCCCCGGGCCTCCAGGCCCGGGGCTGCTCGCCCCGGGCCTCCAGGCCCCGGGGCTGCTCGCCCCGGGCCTCCAGGCCCGGGGCTGCTCGCCCCGGGCCTCCAGGCCCGGGGCTGCTCGCCCCGGGCCTCCAGGCCCGGGGCTGCTCGCCCCGGGCCTCCAGGCCCGGGGCTGCTCGCCCCGGGCCTCCAGGCCCGGGGCTGCTCGCCCCGGGCCTCCAGGCCCGGGGCTGCTCGCCCCGGGCCTCCAGGCCCGGGGCTGCTCGCCCCGGGCCTCCAGGCCCGGGGCTGCTCGCCCCGGGCCTCCAGGCCCGGGGCTGCTCGCCCCGGGCCTCCAGGCCCGGGGCTGCTCGCCCCGGGCCTCCAGGCCCGGGGCTGCTCGCCCCGGGCCTCCAGGCCCGGGGCTGCTCGCCCCGGGCCTCCAGGCCCGGGGCTGCTCGCCCCGGGCCTCCAGGCCCGGGGCTGCTCGCCCCGGGCCTCCAGGCCCGGGGCTGCTCGCCCCGGGCCTCCAGGCCCGGGGCTGCTCGCCCCGGGCCTCCAGGCCCGGGGCTGCTCGCCCCGGGCCTCCAGGCCCGGGGCTGCTCGCCCCGGGCCTCCAGGCCCGGGGCTGCTCGCCCCGGGCCTCCAGGCCCGGGGCTGCTCGCCCCGGGCCTCCAGGCCCGGGGCTGCTCGCCCCGGGCCTCCAGGCCCGGGGCTGCTCGCCCCGGGCCTCCAGGCCCGGGGCTGCTCGCCCCGGGCCTCCAGGCCCGGGGCTGCTCGCCCCGGGCCTCCAGGCCCGGGGCTGCTCGCCCCGGGCCTCCAGGCCCGGGGCTGCTCGCCCCGGGCCTCCAGGCCCGGGGCTGCTCGCCCCGGGCCTCCAGGCCCGGGGCTGCTCGCCCCGGGCCTCCAGGCCCGGGGCTGCTCGCCCCGGGCCTCCAGGCCCGGGGCTGCTCGCCCCGGGCCTCCAGGCCCGGGGCTGCTCGCCCCGGGCCTCCAGGCCCGGGGCTGCTCGCCCCGGGCCTCCAGGCCCGGGGCTGCTCGCCCCGGGCCTCCAGGCCCGGGGCTGCTCGCCCCGGGCCTCCAGGCCCGGGGCTGCTCGCCCCGGGCCTCCAGGCCCGGGGCTGCTCGCCCCGGGCCTCCAGGCCCGGGGCTGCTCGCCCCGGGCCTCCAGGCCCGGGGCTGCTCGCCCCGGGCCTCCAGGCCCGGGGCTGCTCGCCCCGGGCCTCCAGGCCCGGGGCTGCTCGCCCCGGGCCTCCAGGCCCGGGGCTGCTCGCCCCGGGCCTCCAGGCCCGGGGCTGCTCGCCCCGGGCCTCCAGGCCCGGGGCTGCTCGCCCCGGGCCTCCAGGCCCGGGGCTGCTCGCCCCGGGCCTCCAGGCCCGGGGCTGCTCGCCCCGGGCCTCCAGGCCCGGGGCTGCTCGCCCCGGGCCTCCAGGCCCGGGGCTGCTCGCCCCGGGCCTCCAGGCCCGGGGCTGCTCGCCCCGGGCCTCCAGGCCCGGGGCTGCTCGCCCCGGGCCTCCAGGCCCGGGGCTGCTCGCCCCGGGCCTCCAGGCCCGGGGCTGCTCGCCCCGGGCCTCCAGGCCCGGGGCTGCTCGCCCCGGGCCTCCAGGCCCGGGGCTGCTCGCCCCGGGCCTCCAGGCCCGGGGCTGCTCGCCCCGGGCCTCCAGGCCCGGGGCTGCTCGCCCCGGGCCTCCAGGCCCGGGGCTGCTCGCCCCGGGCCTCCAGGCCCGGGGCTGCTCGCCCCGGGCCTCCAGGCCCGGGGCTGCTCGCCCCGGGCCTCCAGGCCCGGGGCTGCTCGCCCCGGGCCTCCAGGCCCGGGGCTGCTCGCCCCGGGCCTCCAGGCCCGGGGCTGCTCGCCCCGGGCCTCCAGGCCCGGGGCTGCTCGCCCCGGGCCTCCAGGCCCGGGGCTGCTCGCCCCGGGCCTCCAGGCCCGGGGCTGCTCGCCCCGGGCCTCCAGGCCCGGGGCTGCTCGCCCCGGGCCTCCAGGCCCGGGGCTGCTCGCCCCGGGCCTCCAGGCCCGGGGCTGCTCGCCCCGGGCCTCCAGGCCCGGGGCTGCTCGCCCCGGGCCTCCAGGCCCGGGGCTGCTCGCCCCGGGCCTCCAGGCCCGGGGCTGCTCGCCCCGGGCCTCCAGGCCCGGGGCTGCTCGCCCCGGGCCTCCAGGCCCGGGGCTGCTCGCCCCGGGCCTCCAGGCCCGGGGCTGCTCGCCCCGGGCCTCCAGGCCCGGGGCTGCTCGCCCCGGGCCTCCAGGCCCGGGGCTGCTCGCCCCGGGCCTCCAGGCCCGGGGCTGCTCGCCCCGGGCCTCCAGGCCCGGGGCTGCTCGCCCCGGGCCTCCAGGCCCGGGGCTGCTCGCCCCGGGCCTCCAGGCCCGGGGCTGCTCGCCCCGGGCCTCCAGGCCCGGGGCTGCTCGCCCCGGGCCTCCAGGCCCGGGGCTGCTCGCCCCGGGCCTCCAGGCCCGGGGCTGCTCGCCCCGGGCCTCCAGGCCCGGGGCTGCTCGCCCCGGGCCTCCAGGCCCGGGGCTGCTCGCCCCGGGCCTCCAGGCCCGGGGCTGCTCGCCCCGGGCCTCCAGGCCCGGGGCTGCTCGCCCCGGGCCTCCAGGCCCGGGGCTGCTCGCCCCGGGCCTCCAGGCCCGGGGCTGCTCGCCCCGGGCCTCCAGGCCCGGGGCTGCTCGCCCCGGGCCTCCAGGCCCGGGGCTGCTCGCCCCGGGCCTCCAGGCCCGGGGCTGCTCGCCCCGGGCCTCCAGGCCCGGGGCTGCTCGCCCCGGGCCTCCAGGCCCGGGGCTGCTCGCCCCGGGCCTCCAGGCCCGGGGCTGCTCGCCCCGGGCCTCCAGGCCCGGGGCTGCTCGCCCCGGGCCTCCAGGCCCGGGGCTGCTCGCCCCGGGCCTCCAGGCCCGGGGCTGCTCGCCCCGGGCCTCCAGGCCCGGGGCTGCTCGCCCCGGGCCTCCAGGCCCGGGGCTGCTCGCCCCGGGCCTCCAGGCCCGGGGCTGCTCGCCCCGGGCCTCCAGGCCCGGGGCTGCTCGCCCCGGGCCTCCAGGCCCGGGGCTGCTCGCCCCGGGCCTCCAGGCCCGGGGCTGCTCGCCCCGGGCCTCCAGGCCCGGGGCTGCTCGCCCCGGGCCTCCAGGCCCGGGGCTGCTCGCCCCGGGCCTCCAGGCCCGGGGCTGCTCGCCCCGGGCCTCCAGGCCCGGGGCTGCTCGCCCCGGGCCTCCAGGCCCGGGGCTGCTCGCCCCGGGCCTCCAGGCCCGGGGCTGCTCGCCCCGGGCCTCCAGGCCCCGGGGCTGCTCGCCCCGGGCCTCCAGGCCCGGGGCTGCTCGCCCCGGGCCTCCAGGCCCGGGGCTGCTCGCCCCGGCCTCCAGGCCCGGGGCTGCTCGCCCCGGGCCTCCAGGCCCGGGGCTGCTCGCCCCGGGCCTCCAGGCCCGGGGCTGCTCGCCCCGGGCCTCCAGGCCCGGGGCTGCTCGCCCCGGGCCTCCAGGCCCGGGGCTGCTCGCCCCGGGCCTCCAGGCCCGGGGCTGCTCGCCCCGGGCCTCCAGGCCCGGGGCTGCTCGCCCCGGGCCTCCAGGCCCGGGGCTGCTCGCCCCGGGCCTCCAGGCCCGGGGCTGCTCGCCCCGGGCCTCCAGGCCCGGGGCTGCTCGCCCCGGGCCTCCAGGCCCGGGGCTGCTCGCCCCGGGCCTCCAGGCCCGGGGCTGCTCGCCCCGGGCCTCCAGGCCCGGGGCTGCTCGCCCCGGGCCTCCAGGCCCGGGGCTGCTCGCCCCGGGCCTCCAGGCCCGGGGCTGCTCGCCCCGGGCCTCCAGGCCCGGGGCTGCTCGCCCCGGGCCTCCAGGCCCGGGGCTGCTCGCCCCGGGCCTCCAGGCCCGGGGCTGCTCGCCCCGGGCCTCCAGGCCCGGGGCTGCTCGCCCCGGGCCTCCAGGCCCGGGGCTGCTCGCCCCGGGCCTCCAGGCCCGGGGCTGCTCGCCCCGGGCCTCCAGGCCCGGGGCTGCTCGCCCCGGGCCTCCAGGCCCGGGGCTGCTCGCCCCGGGCCTCCAGGCCCGGGGCTGCTCGCCCCGGGCCTCCAGGCCCGGGGCTGCTCGCCCCGGGCCTCCAGGCCCGGGGCTGCTCGCCCCGGGCCTCCAGGCCCGGGGCTGCTCGCCCCGGGCCTCCAGGCCCGGGGCTGCTCGCCCCGGGCCTCCAGGCCCGGGGCTGCTCGCCCCGGGCCTCCAGGCCCGGGGCTGCTCGCCCCGGGCCTCCAGGCCCGGGGCTGCTCGCCCCGGGCCTCCAGGCCCGGGGCTGCTCGCCCCGGGCCTCCAGGCCCGGGGCTGCTCGCCCCGGGCCTCCAGGCCCGGGGCTGCTCGCCCCGGGCCTCCAGGCCCGGGGCTGCTCGCCCCGGGCCTCCAGGCCCGGGGCTGCTCGCCCCGGGCCTCCAGGCCCGGGGCTGCTCGCCCCGGGCCTCCAGGCCCGGGGCTGCTCGCCCCGGGCCTCCAGGCCCGGGGCTGCTCGCCCCGGGCCTCCAGGCCCGGGGCTGCTCGCCCCGGGCCTCCAGGCCCGGGGCTGCTCGCCCCGGGCCTCCAGGCCCGGGGCTGCTCGCCCCGGGCCTCCAGGCCCGGGGCTGCTCGCCCCGGGCCTCCAGGCCCGGGGCTGCTCGCCCCGGGCCTCCAGGCCCGGGGCTGCTCGCCCCGGGCCTCCAGGCCCGGGGCTGCTCGCCCCGGGCCTCCAGGCCCGGGGCTGCTCGCCCCGGGCCTCCAGGCCCGGGGCTGCTCGCCCCGGGCCTCCAGGCCCGGGGCTGCTCGCCCCGGGCCTCCAGGCCCGGGGCTGCTCGCCCCGGGCCTCCAGGCCCGGGGCTGCTCGCCCCGGGCCTCCAGGCCCGGGGCTGCTCGCCCCGGGCCTCCAGGCCCGGGGCTGCTCGCCCCGGGCCTCCAGGCCCGGGGCTGCTCGCCCCGGGCCTCCAGGCCCGGGGCTGCTCGCCCCGGGCCTCCAGGCCCGGGGCTGCTCGCCCCGGGCCTCCAGGCCCGGGGCTGCTCGCCCCGGGCCTCCAGGCCCGGGGCTGCTCGCCCCGGGCCTCCAGGCCCGGGGCTGCTCGCCCCGGGCCTCCAGGCCCGGGGCTGCTCGCCCCGGGCCTCCAGGCCCGGGGCTGCTCGCCCCGGGCCTCCAGGCCCGGGGCTGCTCGCCCCGGGCCTCCAGGCCCGGGGCTGCTCGCCCCGGGCCTCCAGGCCCGGGGCTGCTCGCCCCGGGCCTCCAGGCCCGGGGCTGCTCGCCATGGCTCACTATGACTGAAGCCGTTCCTGTACCTTAGAGAAGGGGGTCACACAAACACAAACACCCTCCAGGCCCTGGGTTCCCTGCTCAGAAAATCCCGGGCAAGTTCCGAGGGATCGGATTTGCCAAATGGGTAGTGCTCCTGGTCGACCCGGGCCTCCACGCCCGGGGCTCTATCTTTCCATGGCGCATCAGGGCTGAAGCCTCTCCCTGTCAGTGACAGAAACGGGCCAGTGTTTCCCACACAGAGTCCAGACCTTGGGGTCTCAGCTCAGAAACTTACGGGGAAGCTTAGAGAAGTGGGAGACACAGAATTCCAAGCAGCCCTACCAGGGACTATACTACAAGCCTAAAATCCCAAGGAGACATATGCCTGAATCCTGAAAAGCCAACAACCCATCCTCTCCACTCCGGTACTCCCGGGTCAGGACCGAGGGATGCGAAACCCAGAATCCCAAACACCTGCTACGAGCCCCGGCCTCCAGGCCCTGAGTCATTACGATGGCTCACCATGGCTGGAGCCTGAGAGAAGGCAGTCACCCTGTACCTGAGAGAAAGGGGTCACAGAACCCGAAACAGCCTCCAGACACTGGGGTCTCAGCTCAGAAACTCCCCGGAAAGTTCCGAGGGATTGGAGACACAGAATGGGAAGTGCCCCGCTCGCCCCGGGCCTCGAGGCCGGGGCTGCTCGCCCCGGGCCTCCAGGCCCGGGGCTGCTCGCCCCGGGCCTCCACGCCCGGGGCTGCTCGCCCCGGGCCTCCACGCCCGGGGCTGCTCGCCCCGGGCCTCCACGCCCGGGGCTGCTCGCCCCGGGCCTCCACGCCCGGGGCTGCTCGCCCCGGGCCTCCACGCCCGGGGCTGCTCGCCATGGCTCACTATGACTGAAGCCGTTCCTGTACCTTAGAGAAGGGGGTCACACAAACACAAACACCCTCCAGGCCCTGGGTTCCCTGCTCAGAAAATCCCGGGCAAGTTCCGAGGGATCGGATTCGCCAAATGGGTAGTGCTCCTGGTCGACCCGGGCCTCCACGCCCGGGGCTCTATCTTTCCATGGCGCATCAGGGCTGAAGCCTCTCCCTGTCAGTGACAGAAACGGGCCAGTGTTTCCCACACAGAGTCCAGACCTTGGGGTCTCAGCTCAGAAACTTACGGGGAAGCTTAGAGAATTGGGAGACACAGAATTCCAAGCAGCCCTACCAGGGACTATACTACAAGCCTAAAATCCCAAGGAGACATATGCCTGAATCCTGAAAAGCCAACAACCCTTCCTCTCCACTCCGGTACTCCCGGGTCAGGACCGAGGGATGCGAGACCCAGAATCCCAAACACCTGCTACGAGCCCCGGCCTCCAGGCCCTGAGTCATTACGATGGCTCACCATGGTTGGAGCCTGAGAGAAGGCAGTCACCCTGTACCTGAGAAAAAGAGGTCACAGAACCCGAAACAGCCTCCAGACACTGGGGTCTCAGCTCAGAAACTCCCGGAAAGTTCCGAGGGATTGGAGACACAGAATTGGAAGTGCCACGCTCGCCCCGGGCCTCCAGGCCCGGGGCTGCCGCCCCGGGCCTCCACGCCCGGGGCTACTCGCCATGGCTCACAATGACTGAAGCCGTTCCTGTACCTGAGAGAAGGGGTCACACAAACACAAACACCCTCCAGGCCCTGGGTTCCCTGCTCAGAAAATCCCGGGCAAGTTCCGAGGGATCGGATATGCCAAATGGGTAGTGCTCCTGGTCGACCCGGGCCTCCACGCCCGGGGCTCTATCTTACCATGGCACATCAGGGCTGAAGCCTCTCCCTGTCAGTGACAGAAACGGGCCAGTGT
The DNA here is from genome assembly GCF_022837055.1 of Prionailurus viverrinus. NCBI lineage: Eukaryota > Metazoa > Chordata > Mammalia > Carnivora > Felidae > Prionailurus > Prionailurus viverrinus. The sequence continues at coordinate 52,693 of NW_025927507.1, forward strand.
TTCCCACACAGAGTCCAGACCTTGGGGTCTCATCTAAGAAACTTACGGGGAATTATGGAGAAGTGGGAGACACAGAATTCCAAGCAGCCCTACCAGGGACTATACTACAAGCCTAAAATCCCAAGGAGACATATGCCTGAATCCTGAAAAGCCAACAACCCATCCTCTCCACTCCGGTACTCCCGGGTCAGGACCGAGGGATGCGAAACCCAGAATCCCAAACACCTGCTACGAGCCCCGGCCTCCAGGCCCTGAGTCATTACGATGGCTCACCATGGCTGGAGCCTGAGAGAAGGCAGTCACCCTGTACCTGAGAGAAAGGGGTCACAGAACCCGAAACAGCCTCCAGACACTGGGGTCTCAGCTCAGAAACTCCCCGGAAAGTTCCGAGGGATTGGAGACACAGAATGGGAAGTGCCCCGCTCGCCCCGGGCCTCCAGGCCCGGGGCTGCTCGCCCCGGGCCTCCAGGCCCGGGGCTGCTCGCCCCGGGCCTCCAGGCCCGGGGCTGCTCGCCCCGGGCCTCCAGGCCCGGGGCTGCTCGCCCCGGGCCTCCACGCCCGGGGCTGCTCGCCCCGGGCCTCCAGGCCCGGGGCTGCTCGCCCCGGGCCTCCAGGCCCGGGGCTGCTCGCCCCGGGCCTCCACGCCCGGGGCTGCTCGCCCCGGGCCTCCACGCCCGGGGCTGCTCGCCCCGGGCCTCCACGCCCGGGGCTGCTCGCCCCGGGCCTCCACGCCCGGGGCTGCTCGCCCCGGGCCTCCACGCCCGGGGCTGCTCGCCCCGGGCCTCCACGCCCGGGGCTGCTCGCCATGGCTCACTATGACTGAAGCCGTTCCTGTACCTTAGAGAAGGGGGTCACACAAACACAAACACCCTCCAGGCCCTGGGTTCCCTGCTCAGAAAATCCCGGGCAAGTTCCGAGGGATCGGATTCGCCAAATGGGTAGTGCTCCTGGTCGACCCGGGCCTCCACGCCCGGGGCTCTATCTTTCCATGGCGCATCAGGGCTGAAGCCTCTCCCTGTCAGTGACAGAAACGGGCCAGTGTTTCCCACACAGAGTCCAGACCTTGGGGTCTCAGCTCAGAAACTTACGGGGAAGCTTAGAGAAGTGGGAGACACAGAATTCCAAGCAGCCCTACCAGGGACTATACTACAAGCCTAAAATCCCAAGGAGACATATGCCTGAATCCTGAAAAGCCAACAACCCTTCCTCTCCACTCCGGTACTCCCGGGTCAGGACCGAGGGATGCGAGACCCAGAATCCCAAACACCTGCTACGAGCCCCGGCCTCCAGGCCCTGAGTCATTACGATGGCTCACCATGGTTGGAGCCTGAGAGAAGGCAGTCACCCTGTACCTGAGAAAAAGAGGTCACAGAACCCGAAACAGCCTCCAGACACTGGGGTCTCAGCTCAGAAACTCCCCGGAAAGTTCCGAGGGATTGGAGACACAGAATTGGAAGTGCCACGCTCGCCCCGGGCCTCCAGGCCCGGGGCTGCTCGCCCCGGGCCTCCACGCCCGGGGCTACTCGCCATGGCTCACAATGACTGAAGCCATTCCTGTACCTGAGAGAAGGGGTCACACAAACACAAACACCCTCCAGGCCCTGGGTTCCCTGCTCAGAAAATCCCGGGCAAGTTCCGAGGGATCGGATATGCCAAATGGGTAGTGCTCCTGGTCGACCCGGGCCTCCACGCCCGGGGCTCTATCTTACCATGGCACATCAGGGCTGAAGCCTCTCCCTGTCAGTGACAGAAACGGGCCAGTGTTTCCCACACAGAGTCCAGACCTTGGGGTCTCATCTAAGAAACTTACGGGGAATTATGGAGAAGTGGGAGACACAGAATTCCAAGTAGCCCTACCAGGGACTGTACTACAAGCCTAAAATCCCAAGGAGACATATGCCTGAATCCTGAAAAGCCAACAACCCATCCTCTCCACTCCGGTACTCCCGGGTCAGGACCGAGGGATGCGAAACCCAGAATCCCAAACACCTGCTACGAGCCCCGGCCTCCAGGCCCTGAGTCATTACGATGGCTCACCATGGCTGGAGCCTGAGAGAAGGCAGTCACCCTGTACCTGAGAGAAAGGGGTCACAGAACCCGAAACAGCCTCCAGACACTGGGGTCTCAGCTCAGAAACTCCCCGGAAAGTTCCGAGGGATTGGAGACACAGAATGGGAAGTGCCCCGCTCGCCCAAGGCCTCCAGGCCCGGGGCTGCTCGCCATGGCTCACAATGACTGAAGCCGTTCCTGTACCTGAGAGAAGGGGTCACACAAACACAAACACCCTCCAGGCCCTGGGTTCCCTGCTCAAAAAATCCCGGGCAAGTTCCGAGGGATCGGATTCGCCAAATGGGTAGTGCTCCTGGTCGACCTGGGCCTCCACGCCCGGGGCTCTATCTTTCCATGGCGCATCAGGGCTGAAGCTTCTCCCTGTCAGTGACAGAAACGGGCCAGTGTTTCCCACACAGAGTCCAGACCTTGGGGTCTCAGCTCAGAAACTTACGGGGAAGGATGGAGAAGTGGGAGACACAGAATTCCAAGCAGCCCTACCAGGGACTATACTACAAGCCTAAAATCCCAAGGAGACATATGCCTGAATCCTGAAAAGCCAACAACCCATCCTCTCCACTCCGGTACTCCCGGGTCAGGACCGAGGGATGCGAAACCCAGAATCCCAAACACCTGCTACGAGCCCCGGCCTCCAGGCCCTGAGTCATTACGATGGCTCACCATGGCTGGAGCCTGAGAGAAGGCAGTCACCCTGTACCTGAGAGAAAGGGGTCACAGAACCCGAAACAGCCTCCAGACACTGGGGTCTCAGCTCAGAAACTCCCCGGAACATTCCGAGGGATGGGAGACACAGAATGGGAAGTGCCCCGGGCCTCCACGCCCGTGGCTCCTCGCCCCGGGCCTCCACGCCTGGGGCTACACGCCATGGCTCACTATGACTGAAGCCGTTCCTGTACCTGAGAGAAGAGGGCACACAAACACAAACACCCTCCAGGCCCTGGGTTCCCTGCTCAGAAAATCCCGGGCAAGTTCCGAGGGATCGGATACGCCAAAGGGGTTGTGGTCCTCGTCGACCCGGGCCTCCACGCCCGTGGCTCTATCTTACCATGGCACATCAGGGCTGAAGCCTCTCCCTGTCAGTGACAGAAACGGGCCAGTGTTTCCCACACAGAGTCCAGACCTTGGGTTCTCAGCTAAGAAACTTACGGGGAAGGATGGAGAAGTGGGATACACAGAATTCCAAGCAGCCCTACCAGGGACTATACTACAAGCCTAAAATCCCAAGGAGACATAAGCCTGAATCCTGAAGAGCCAACAACCCATCCTCTCCACTCCGGTACTCCCGGGTCAGGACCGAGGGATGCGAGACCCAGAATCCCAAACACCTGCTACGAGCCCCGGCCTCCAGGCCCTGAGTCATTACGATGGTCACCATGGCTGGAGCCTGAGAGAAGGCAGTCACCCTGTACCTGAGAGAAAGGGGTCACAGAACCCGAAACAGCCTCCAGACACTGGGGTCTCAGCTCAGAAACTCCCCGGAAAGTTCCGAGGGATGGGAGACATAGAATGGGAAGTGCCCCGGGCCTCCAGGCCCGGGGCTGCTCGCCACGGGCCTCCAGGCCCGGGGCTGCTCGCCCCGGGCCTCCAGGCCCGGGGCTGATGGCCCCGGGCCTCCAGGCCCGGGGCTGCTCGCCCCGGGCCTCCAGGCCCGGGGCTGCTCGCCCCGGGCCTCCAGGCCCGGGGCTGCTCAGGCCCGGGGCTGCTCGCCCCGGGCCTCCAGGCCCGGGGCTGCTCGCCCCGGGCCTCCACGCCCGGCGCTCCTCGCCCCGGGCCTCCACGCCCGGGGCTGCTCGCCATGGCTCACTATGACTGAAGCCGTTCCTGTACCTGAGAGAAGGGGTCACACAAACACAAACACCCTCCAGGCCCTGGGTTCCCTGTTCAGAAAATCCCGGGCAAGTTCCGAGGGATCGGATACGCCAAATGGGTAGTGCTCCTGGTCGACCTGGGCCTCCACGCCCGGGGCTCTATCTTTCCATGGCGCATCAGGGCTGAAGCCTCTCCCTGTCAGTGACAGAAACGGGCCAGTGTTTCCCACACAGAGTCCAGACCTTGGGGTCTCAGCTCAGAAACTTACGGGGAAGGATGGAGAATTGGGAGACACAGAATTCCAAGCAGCCCTACCAGGGACTATACTACAATCCTAAAGTCCCAAGGAGACATATGCCTGAATCCTAAAAAGCCAACAACCCTTCCTCTCCACTCCGGTACTCCCGGGTCAGGACCGAGGGATGCGAGACCCAGAATCCCAAACACCTGCTACGAGCCCCGGCCTAGGGCCCTGAGTCATTACGATGGTTCACCATGGCTGGAGCCTGAGAGAAGGCAGTCACCCTGTACCTGAGAGAAAGGGGTCACAGAACCCGAAACAGACTCCAGACACTGGGGTCTCAGCTCAGAAACTCCCCGGAAAGTTCCGAGGGATTGGAGACACAGAATGGGAAGTGCCCCGCTCGCCCCGGGCCTCGAGGCCGGGGCTGCTCGCCCCGGGCCTCCAGGCCCGGGGCTGCTCGCCCCGGGCCTCCACGCCCGGGGCTGCTCGCCCCGGGCCTCCACGCCCGGGGCTGCTCGCCCCGGGCCTCCACGCCCGGGGCTGCTCGCCCCGGGCCTCCACGCCCGGGGCTGCTCGCCATGGCTCACTATGACTGAAGCCGTTCCTGTACCTTAGAGAAGGGGGTCACACAAACACAAACACCCTCCAGGCCCTGGGTTCCCTGCTCAGAAAATCCCGGGCAAGTTCCGAGGGATCGGATTCGCCAAATGGGTAGTGCTCCTGGTCGACCCGGGCCTCCACGCCCGGGGCTCTATCTTTCCATGGCGCATCAGGGCTGAAGCCTCTCCCTGTCAGTGACAGAAACGGGCCAGTGTTTCCCACACAGAGTCCAGACCTTGGGGTCTCAGCTCAGAAACTTACGGGGAAGCTTAGAGAATTGGGAGACACAGAATTCCAAGCAGCCCTACCAGGGACTATACTACAAGCCTAAAATCCCAAGGAGACATATGCCTGAATCCTGAAAAGCCAACAACCCTTCCTCTCCACTCCGGTACTCCCGGGTCAGGACCGAGGGATGCGAGACCCAGAATCCCAAACACCTGCTACGAGCCCCGGCCTCCAGGCCCTGAGTCATTACGATGGCTCACCATGGTTGGAGCCTGAGAGAAGGCAGTCACCCTGTACCTGAGAAAAAGAGGTCACAGAACCCGAAACAGCCTCCAGACACTGGGGTCTCAGCTCAGAAACTCCCCGGAAAGTTCCGAGGGATTGGAGACACAGAATTGGAAGTGCCACGCTCGCCCCGGGCCTCCAGGCCCGGGGCTGCCGCCCCGGGCCTCCACGCCCGGGGCTACTCGCCATGGCTCACAATGACTGAAGCCGTTCCTGTACCTGAGAGAAGGGGTCACACAAACACAAACACCCTCCAGGCCCTGGGTTCCCTGCTCAGAAAATCCCGGGCAAGTTCCGAGGGATCGGATATGCCAAATGGGTAGTGCTCCTGGTCGACCCGGGCCTCCACGCCCGGGGCTCTATCTTACCATGGCACATCAGGGCTGAAGCCTCTCCCTGTCAGTGACAGAAACGGGCCAGTGTTTCCCACACAGAGTCCAGACCTTGGGGTCTCATCTAAGAAACTTACGGGGAATTATGGAGAAGTGGGAGACACAGAATTCCAAGCAGCCCTACCAGGGACTATACTACAAGCCTAAAATCCCAAGGAGACATATGCCTGAATCCTGAAAAGCCAACAACCCATCCTCTCCACTCCGGTACTCCCGGGTCAGGACCGAGGGATGCGAAACCCAGAATCCCAAACACCTGCTACGAGCCCCGGCCTCCAGGCCCTGAGTCATTACGATGGCTCACCATGGCTGGAGCCTGAGAGAAGGCAGTCACCCTGTACCTGAGAGAAAGGGGTCACAGAACCCGAAACAGCCTCCAGACACTGGGGTCTCAGCTCAGAAACTCCCCGGAAAGTTCCGAGGGATTGGAGACACAGAATGGGAAGTGCCCCGCTCGCCCCGGGCCTCCAGGCCCGGGGCTGCTCGCCCCGGGCCTCCAGGCCCGGGGCTGCTCGCCCCGGGCCTCCAGGCCCGGGGCTGCTCGCCCCGGGCCTCCACGCCCGGGGCTGCTCGCCCCGGGCCTCCAGGCCCGGGGCTGCTCGCCCCGGGCCTCCAGGCCCGGGGCTGCTCGCCCCGGGCCTCCACGCCCGGGGCTGCTCGCCCCGGGCCTCCACGCCCGGGGCTGCTCGCCCCGGGCCTCCACGCCCGGGGCTGCTCGCCCCGGGCCTCCACGCCCGGGGCTGCTCGCCCCGGGCCTCCACGCCCGGGGCTGCTCGCCCCGGGCCTCCACGCCCGGGGCTGCTCGCCATGGCTCACTATGACTGAAGCCGTTCCTGTACCTTAGAGAAGGGGGTCACACAAACACAAACACCCTCCAGGCCCTGGGTTCCCTGCTCAGAAAATCCCGGGCAAGTTCCGAGGGATCGGATTCGCCAAATGGGTAGTGCTCCTGGTCGACCCGGGCCTCCACGCCCGGGGCTCTATCTTTCCATGGCGCATCAGGGCTGAAGCCTCTCCCTGTCAGTGACAGAAACGGGCCAGTGTTTCCCACACAGAGTCCAGACCTTGGGGTCTCAGCTCAGAAACTTACGGGGAAGCTTAGAGAAGTGGGAGACACAGAATTCCAAGCAGCCCTACCAGGGACTATACTACAAGCCTAAAATCCCAAGGAGACATATGCCTGAATCCTGAAAAGCCAACAACCCTTCCTCTCCACTCCGGTACTCCCGGGTCAGGACCGAGGGATGCGAGACCCAGAATCCCAAACACCTGCTACGAGCCCCGGCCTCCAGGCCCTGAGTCATTACGATGGCTCACCATGGTTGGAGCCTGAGAGAAGGCAGTCACCCTGTACCTGAGAAAAAGAGGTCACAGAACCCGAAACAGCCTCCAGACACTGGGGTCTCAGCTCAGAAACTCCCCGGAAAGTTCCGAGGGATTGGAGACACAGAATTGGAAGTGCCACGCTCGCCCCGGGCCTCCAGGCCCGGGGCTGCTCGCCCCGGGCCTCCACGCCCGGGGCTACTCGCCATGGCTCACAATGACTGAAGCCATTCCTGTACCTGAGAGAAGGGGTCACACAAACACAAACACCCTCCAGGCCCTGGGTTCCCTGCTCAGAAAATCCCGGGCAAGTTCCGAGGGATCGGATATGCCAAATGGGTAGTGCTCCTGGTCGACCCGGGCCTCCACGCCCGGGGCTCTATCTTACCATGGCACATCAGGGCTGAAGCCTCTCCCTGTCAGTGACAGAAACGGGCCAGTGTTTCCCACACAGAGTCCAGACCTTGGGGTCTCATCTAAGAAACTTACGGGGAATTATGGAGAAGTGGGAGACACAGAATTCCAAGTAGCCCTACCAGGGACTGTACTACAAGCCTAAAATCCCAAGGAGACATATGCCTGAATCCTGAAAAGCCAACAACCCATCCTCTCCACTCCGGTACTCCCGGGTCAGGACCGAGGGATGCGAAACCCAGAATCCCAAACACCTGCTACGAGCCCCGGCCTCCAGGCCCTGAGTCATTACGATGGCTCACCATGGCTGGAGCCTGAGAGAAGGCAGTCACCCTGTACCTGAGAGAAAGGGGTCACAGAACCCGAAACAGCCTCCAGACACTGGGGTCTCAGCTCAGAAACTCCCCGGAAAGTTCCGAGGGATTGGAGACACAGAATGGGAAGTGCCCCGCTCGCCCAAGGCCTCCAGGCCCGGGGCTGCTCGCCATGGCTCACAATGACTGAAGCCGTTCCTGTACCTGAGAGAAGGGGTCACACAAACACAAACACCCTCCAGGCCCTGGGTTCCCTGCTCAAAAAATCCCGGGCAAGTTCCGAGGGATCGGATTCGCCAAATGGGTAGTGCTCCTGGTCGACCTGGGCCTCCACGCCCGGGGCTCTATCTTTCCATGGCGCATCAGGGCTGAAGCTTCTCCCTGTCAGTGACAGAAACGGGCCAGTGTTTCCCACACAGAGTCCAGACCTTGGGGTCTCAGCTCAGAAACTTACGGGGAAGGATGGAGAAGTGGGAGACACAGAATTCCAAGCAGCCCTACCAGGGACTATACTACAAGCCTAAAATCCCAAGGAGACATATGCCTGAATCCTGAAAAGCCAACAACCCATCCTCTCCACTCCGGTACTCCCGGGTCAGGACCGAGGGATGCGAAACCCAGAATCCCAAACACCTGCTACGAGCCCCGGCCTCCAGGCCCTGAGTCATTACGATGGCTCACCATGGCTGGAGCCTGAGAGAAGGCAGTCACCCTGTACCTGAGAGAAAGGGGTCACAGAACCCGAAACAGCCTCCAGACACTGGGGTCTCAGCTCAGAAACTCCCCGGAACATTCCGAGGGATGGGAGACACAGAATGGGAAGTGCCCCGGGCCTCCACGCCCGTGGCTCCTCGCCCCGGGCCTCCACGCCTGGGGCTACACGCCATGGCTCACTATGACTGAAGCCGTTCCTGTACCTGAGAGAAGAGGGCACACAAACACAAACACCCTCCAGGCCCTGGGTTCCCTGCTCAGAAAATCCCGGGCAAGTTCCGAGGGATCGGATACGCCAAAGGGGTTGTGGTCCTCGTCGACCCGGGCCTCCACGCCCGTGGCTCTATCTTACCATGGCACATCAGGGCTGAAGCCTCTCCCTGTCAGTGACAGAAACGGGCCAGTGTTTCCCACACAGAGTCCAGACCTTGGGTTCTCAGCTAAGAAACTTACGGGGAAGGATGGAGAAGTGGGATACACAGAATTCCAAGCAGCCCTACCAGGGACTATACTACAAGCCTAAAATCCCAAGGAGACATAAGCCTGAATCCTGAAGAGCCAACAACCCATCCTCTCCACTCCGGTACTCCCGGGTCAGGACCGAGGGATGCGAGACCCAGAATCCCAAACACCTGCTACGAGCCCCGGCCTCCAGGCCCTGAGTCATTACGATGGTCACCATGGCTGGAGCCTGAGAGAAGGCAGTCACCCTGTACCTGAGAGAAAGGGGTCACAGAACCCGAAACAGCCTCCAGACACTGGGGTCTCAGCTCAGAAACTCCCCGGAAAGTTCCGAGGGATGGGAGACATAGAATGGGAAGTGCCCCGGGCCTCCAGGCCCGGGGCTGCTCGCCACGGGCCTCCAGGCCCGGGGCTGCTCGCCCCGGGCCTCCAGGCCCGGGGCTGATGGCCCCGGGCCTCCAGGCCCGGGGCTGCTCGCCCCGGGCCTCCAGGCCCGGGGCTGCTCGCCCCGGGCCTCCAGGCCCGGGGCTGCTCAGGCCCGGGGCTGCTCGCCCCGGGCCTCCAGGCCCGGGGCTGCTCGCCCCGGGCCTCCAGGCCCGGGGCTGCTCGCCCCGGGCCTCCACGCCCGGCGCTCCTCGCCCCGGGCCTCCACGCCCGGGGCTGCTCGCCATGGCTCACTATGACTGAAGCCGTTCCTGTACCTGAGAGAAGGGGTCACACAAACACAAACACCCTCCAGGCCCTGGGTTCCCTGTTCAGAAAATCCCGGGCAAGTTCCGAGGGATCGGATACGCCAAATGGGTAGTGCTCCTGGTCGACCTGGGCCTCCACGCCCGGGGCTCTATCTTTCCATGGCGCATCAGGGCTGAAGCCTCTCCCTGTCAGTGACAGAAACGGGCCAGTGTTTCCCACACAGAGTCCAGACCTTGGGGTCTCAGCTCAGAAACTTACGGGGAAGGATGGAGAATTGGGAGACACAGAATTCCAAGCAGCCCTACCAGGGACTATACTACAATCCTAAAGTCCCAAGGAGACATATGCCTGAATCCTAAAAAGCCAACAACCCTTCCTCTCCACTCCGGTACTCCCGGGTCAGGACCGAGGGATGCGAGACCCAGAATCCCAAACACCTGCTACGAGCCCCGGCCTAGGGCCCTGAGTCATTACGATGGTTCACCATGGCTGGAGCCTGAGAGAAGGCAGTCACCCTGTACCTGAGAGAAAGGGGTCACAGAACCCGAAACAGACTCCAGACACTGGGGTCTCAGCTCAGAAACTCCCCGGAAAGTTCCGAGGGATTGGAGACACAGAATGGGAAGTGCCCCGCTCGCCCCGGGCCTCCAGGCCCGGGGCTGCTCGCCCCGGGCCTCCAGGCCCGGGGCTGCTCGCCCCGGGCCTCCAGGCCCGGGGCTGCTCGCCCCGGGCCTCCAGGCCCGGGGCTGCTCGCCCCGGGCCTCCAGGCCCGGGGCTGCTCGCCCCGGGCCTCCAGGCCCGGGGCTGCTCGCCCCGGGCCTCCAGGCCCGGGGCTGCTCGCCCCGGGCCTCCAGGCCCGGGGCTGCTCGCCCCGGGCCTCCAGGCCCGGGGCTGCTCGCCCCGGGCCTCCAGGCCCGGGGCTGCTCGCCCCGGGCCTCCAGGCCCGGGGCTGCTCGCCCCGGGCCTCCAGGCCCGGGGCTGCTCGCCCCGGGCCTCCAGGCCCGGGGCTGCTCGCCCCGGGCCTCCAGGCCCGGGGCTGCTCGCCCCGGGCCTCCAGGCCCGGGGCTGCTCGCCCCGGGCCTCCAGGCCCGGGGCTGCTCGCCCCGGGCCTCCAGGCCCGGGGCTGCTCGCCCCGGGCCTCCAGGCCCGGGGCTGCTCGCCCCGGGCCTCCAGGCCCGGGGCTGCTCGCCCCGGGCCTCCAGGCCCGGGGCTGCTCGCCCCGGGCCTCCAGGCCCGGGGCTGCTCGCCCCGGGCCTCCAGGCCCGGGGCTGCTCGCCCCGGGCCTCCAGGCCCGGGGCTGCTCGCCCCGGGCCTCCAGGCCCGGGGCTGCTCGCCCCGGGCCTCCAGGCCCGGGGCTGCTCGCCCCGGGCCTCCAGGCCCGGGGCTGCTCGCCCCGGGCCTCCAGGCCCGGGGCTGCTCGCCCCGGGCCTCCAGGCCCGGGGCTGCTCGCCCCGGGCCTCCAGGCCCGGGGCTGCTCGCCCCGGGCCTCCAGGCCCGGGGCTGCTCGCCCCGGGCCTCCAGGCCCGGGGCTGCTCGCCCCGGGCCTCCAGGCCCGGGGCTGCTCGCCCCGGGCCTCCAGGCCCGGGGCTGCTCGCCCCGGGCCTCCAGGCCCGGGGCTGCTCGCCCCGGGCCTCCAGGCCCGGGGCTGCTCGCCCCGGGCCTCCAGGCCCGGGGCTGCTCGCCCCGGGCCTCCAGGCCCGGGGCTGCTCGCCCCGGGCCTCCAGGCCCGGGGCTGCTCGCCCCGGGCCTCCAGGCCCGGGGCTGCTCGCCCCGGGCCTCCAGGCCCGGGGCTGCTCGCCCCGGGCCTCCAGGCCCGGGGCTGCTCGCCCCGGGCCTCCAGGCCCGGGGCTGCTCGCCCCGGGCCTCCAGGCCCGGGGCTGCTCGCCCCGGGCCTCCAGGCCCGGGGCTGCTCGCCCCGGGCCTCCAGGCCCGGGGCTGCTCGCCCCGGGCCTCCAGGCCCGGGGCTGCTCGCCCCGGGCCTCCAGGCCCGGGGCTGCTCGCCCCGGGCCTCCAGGCCCGGGGCTGCTCGCCCCGGGCCTCCAGGCCCGGGGCTGCTCGCCCCGGGCCTCCAGGCCCGGGGCTGCTCGCCCCGGGCCTCCAGGCCCGGGGCTGCTCGCCCCGGGCCTCCAGGCCCGGGGCTGCTCGCCCCGGGCCTCCAGGCCCGGGGCTGCTCGCCCCGGGCCTCCAGGCCCGGGGCTGCTCGCCCCGGGCCTCCAGGCCCGGGGCTGCTCGCCCCGGGCCTCCAGGCCCGGGGCTGCTCGCCCCGGGCCTCCAGGCCCGGGGCTGCTCGCCCCGGGCCTCCAGGCCCGGGGCTGCTCGCCCCGGGCCTCCAGGCCCGGGGCTGCTCGCCCCGGGCCTCCAGGCCCGGGGCTGCTCGCCCCGGGCCTCCAGGCCCGGGGCTGCTCGCCCCGGGCCTCCAGGCCCGGGGCTGCTCGCCCCGGGCCTCCAGGCCCGGGGCTGCTCGCCCCGGGCCTCCAGGCCCGGGGCTGCTCGCCCCGGGCCTCCAGGCCCGGGGCTGCTCGCCCCGGGCCTCCAGGCCCGGGGCTGCTCGCCCCGGGCCTCCAGGCCCGGGGCTGCTCGCCCCGGGCCTCCAGGCCCGGGGCTGCTCGCCCCGGGCCTCCAGGCCCGGGGCTGCTCGCCCCGGGCCTCCAGGCCCGGGGCTGCTCGCCCCGGGCCTCCAGGCCCGGGGCTGCTCGCCCCGGGCCTCCAGGCCCGGGGCTGCTCGCCCCGGGCCTCCAGGCCCGGGGCTGCTCGCCCCGGGCCTCCAGGCCCGGGGCTGCTCGCCCCGGGCCTCCAGGCCCGGGGCTGCTCGCCCCGGGCCTCCAGGCCCGGGGCTGCTCGCCCCGGGCCTCCAGGCCCGGGGCTGCTCGCCCCGGGCCTCCAGGCCCGGGGCTGCTCGCCCCGGGCCTCCAGGCCCGGGGCTGCTCGCACCGGGCCTCCAGGCCCGGGGCTGCTCGCCCCGGGCCTCCAGGCCCGGGGCTGCTCGCCCCGGGCCTCCAGGCCCGGGGCTGCTCGCCCCGGGCCTCCAGGCCCGGGGCTGCTCGCCCCGGGCCTCCAGGCCCGGGGCTGCTCGCCCCGGGCCTCCAGGCCCGGGGCTGCTCGCCCCGGGCCTCCAGGCCCGGGGCTGCTCGCCCCGGGCCTCCAGGCCCGGGGCTGCTCGCCCCGGGCCTCCAGGCCCGGGGCTGCTCGCCCCGGGCCTCCAGGCCCGGGGCTGCTCGCCCCGGGCCTCCAGGCCCGGGGCTGCTCGCCCCGGGCCTCCAGGCCCGGGGCTGCTCGCCCCGGGCCTCCAGGCCCGGGGCTGCTCGCCCCGGGCCTCCAGGCCCGGGGCTGCTCGCCCCGGGCCTCCAGGCCCGGGGCTGCTCGCCCCGGGCCTCCAGGCCCGGGGCTGCTCGCCCCGGGCCTCCAGGCCCGGGGCTGCTCGCCCCGGGCCTCCAGGCCCGGGGCTGCTCGCCCCGGGCCTCCAGGCCCGGGGCTGCTCGCCCCGGGCCTCCAGGCCCGGGGCTGCTCGCCCCGGGCCTCCAGGCCCGGGGCTGCTCGCCCCGGGCCTCCAGGCCCGGGGCTGCTCGCCCCGGGCCTCCAGGCCCGGGGCTGCTCGCCCCGGGCCTCCAGGCCCGGGGCTGCTCGCCCCGGGCCTCCAGGCCCGGGGCTGCTCGCCCCGGGCCTCCAGGCCCGGGGCTGCTCGCCCCGGGCCTCCAGGCCCGGGGCTGCTCGCCCCGGGCCTCCAGGCCCGGGGCTGCTCGCCCCGGGCCTCCAGGCCCGGGGCTGCTCGCCCCGGGCCTCCAGGCCCGGGGCTGCTCGCCCCGGGCCTCCAGGCCCGGGGCTGCTCGCCCCGGGCCTCCAGGCCCGGGGCTGCTCGCCCCGGGCCTCCAGGCCCGGGGCTGCTCGCCCCGGGCCTCCAGGCCCGGGGCTGCTCGCCCCGGGCCTCCAGGCCCGGGGCTGCTCGCCCCGGGCCTCCAGGCCCGGGGCTGCTCGCCCCGGGCCTCCAGGCCCGGGGCTGCTCGCCCCGGGCCTCCAGGCCCGGGGCTGCTCGCCCCGGGCCTCCAGGCCCGGGGCTGCTCGCCCCGGGCCTCCAGGCCCGGGGCTGCTCGCCCCGGGCCTCCAGGCCCGGGGCTGCTCGCCCCGGGCCTCCAGGCCCGGGGCTGCTCGCCCCGGGCCTCCAGGCCCGGGGCTGCTCGCCCCGGGCCTCCAGGCCCGGGGCTGCTCGCCCCGGGCCTCCAGGCCCGGGGCTGCTCGCCCCGGGCCTCCAGGCCCGGGGCTGCTCGCCCCGGGCCTCCAGGCCCGGGGCTGCTCGCCCCGGGCCTCCAGGCCCGGGGCTGCTCGCCCCGGGCCTCCAGGCCCGGGGCTGCTCGCCCCGGGCCTCCAGGCCCGGGGCTGCTCGCCCCGGGCCTCCAGGCCCGGGGCTGCTCGCCCCGGGCCTCCAGGCCCGGGGCTGCTCGCCCCGGGCCTCCAGGCCCGGGGCTGCTCGCCCCGGGCCTCCAGGCCCGGGGCTGCTCGCCCCGGGCCTCCAGGCCCGGGGCTGCTCGCCCCGGGCCTCCAGGCCCGGGGCTGCTCGCCCCGGGCCTCCAGGCCCGGGGCTGCTCGCCCCGGGCCTCCAGGCCCGGGGCTGCTCGCCCCGGGCCTCCAGGCCCGGGGCTGCTCGCCCCGGGCCTCCAGGCCCGGGGCTGCTCGCCCCGGGCCTCCAGGCCCGGGGCTGCTCGCCCCGGGCCTCCAGGCCCGGGGCTGCTCGCCCCGGGCCTCCAGGCCCGGGGCTGCTCGCCCCGGGCCTCCAGGCCCGGGGCTGCTCGCCCCGGGCCTCCAGGCCCGGGGCTGCTCGCCCCGGGCCTCCAGGCCCGGGGCTGCTCGCCCCGGGCCTCCAGGCCCGGGGCTGCTCGCCCCGGGCCTCCAGGCCCGGGGCTGCTCGCCCCGGGCCTCCAGGCCCGGGGCTGCTCGCCCCGGGCCTCCAGGCCCGGGGCTGCTCGCCCCGGGCCTCCAGGCCCGGGGCTGCTCGCCCCGGGCCTCCAGGCCCGGGGCTGCTCGCCCCGGGCCTCCAGGCCCGGGGCTGCTCGCCCCGGGCCTCCAGGCCCGGGGCTGCTCGCCCCGGGCCTCCAGGCCCGGGGCTGCTCGCCCCGGGCCTCCAGGCCCGGGGCTGCTCGCCCCGGGCCTCCAGGCCCGGGGCTGCTCGCCCCGGGCCTCCAGGCCCGGGGCTGCTCGCCCCGGGCCTCCAGGCCCGGGGGCTGCTCGCCCCGGGCCTCCAGGCCCGGGGCTGCTCGCCCCGGGCCTCCAGGCCCGGGGCTGCTCGCCCGGGCCTCCAGGCCCGGGCTGCTCGCCCCGGGCCTCCAGGCCCGGGGCTGCTCGCCCCGGGCCTCCAGGCCCGGGGCTGCTCGCCCCGGGCCTCCAGGCCCGGGGCTGCTCGCCCCGGGCCTCCAGGCCGGGGCTGCTCGCCCCGGGCCTCCAGGCCCGGGGCTGCTCGCCCCGGGCCTCCAGGCCCGGGGCTGCTCGCCCCCGGGCCTCCAGGCCCGGGGCTGCCTCGCCCCGGGCCTCCAGGCCCGGGGCTGCTCGCCCCGGGCCTCCAGGCCCGGGGCTGCTCGCCCCGGGCCTCCAGGCCCGGGGCTGCTCGCCCCGGGCCTCCAGGCCCGGGGCTGCTCGCCCCGGGCCTCCAGGCCCGGGGCTGCTCGCCCCGGGCCTCCAGGCCCGGGGCTGCTCGCCCCGGGCCTCCAGGCCCGGGGCTGCTCGCCCCGGGCCTCCAGGCCCGGGGCTGCTCGCCCCGGGCCTCCAGGCCCGGGGCTGCTCGCCCCGGGCCTCCAGGCCCGGGGCTGCTCGCCCCGGGCCTCCAGGCCCGGGGCTGCTCGCCCCGGGCCTCCAGGCCCGGGGCTGCTCGCCCCGGGCCTCCAGGCCCGGGGCTGCTCGCCCGGGCCTCCAGGCCCGGGGCTGCTCGCCCCGGGCCTCCAGGCCCGGGGCTGCTCGCCCCGGGCCTCCAGGCCCGGGGCTGCTCGCCCCGGGCCTCCAGGCCCGGGGCTGCTCGGCCCCAGGGGCTGCTCCGCGGGCCTCCAGGCCCGGGGCTGCTCGCCCCGGGCCTCCAGGCCCGGGGCTGCTCGCCCCGGGCCTCCAGGCCCGGGGCTGCTCGCCCCGGGCCTCCAGGCCCGGGGCTGCTCGCCCCGGGCCTCCAGGCCCCGGGGCTGCTCGCCCCGGGCCTCCAGGCCCGGGGCTGCTCGCCCCGGGCCTCCAGGCCCGGGGCTGCTCGCCCCGGGCCTCCAGGCCCGGGGCTGCTCGCCCCGGGCCTCCAGGCCCGGGGCTGCTCGCCCCCGGGCCTCCAGGCCCGGGGCTGCTCGCCCCGGGCCTCCAGGCCCGGGGCTGCTCGCCCCGGGCCTCCAGGCCCGGGGCTGCTCGCCCCGGGCCTCCAGGCCCGGGGCTGCTCGCCCCGGGCCTCCAGGCCCGGGGCTGCTCGCCCCGGGCCTCCAGGCCCGGGGCTGCTCGCCCGGGCCTCCAGGCCCGGGGCTGCTCGCCCCGGGCCTCCAGGCCCGGGGCTGCTCGCCCCGGGCCTCCAGGCCCGGGGCTGCTCGCCCCCGGGCCTCCACGCCCGGGGCTGCTCGCCCCGGGCCTCCACGCCCGGGGCTGCTCGCCCCGGGCCTCCACGGCCCGGGGCTGCTCGCCCCGGGCCTCCACGCCCGGGGCTGCTCGCCCCGGGCCTCCAGGCCCGGGGCTGCTCGCCCCGGGCCTCCACGCCCGGGGCTGCTCGCCCCGGGCCTCCACGCCCGGGGCTGCTCGCCCCGGGCCTCCACGCCCGGGGCTGCTCGCCCCGGGCCTCCACGCCCGGGGCTGCTCGCCCCGGGCCTCCAGGCCCGGGGCTGCTCGCCCCGGGCCTCCACGCCCGGGGCTGCTCGCCCCGGGCCTCCACGCCCGGGGCTGCTCGCCCCGGGCCTCCACGCCCGGGGCTGCTCGCCCCGGGCCTCCACGCCCGGGGCTGCTCGCCCCGGGCCTCCAGGCCCGGGGCTGCTCGCCCCGGGCCTCCAGGCCCGGGGCTGCTCGCCCCGGGCCTCCAGGCCCGGGGCTGCTCGCCCCGGGCCTCCACGCCGGGGCTGCTCGCCCCGGGCCTCCACGCCCGGGGCTGCTCGCCCCGGGCCTCCACGCCCGGGGCTGCTCGCCCGGGCCTCCAGGCCCGGGGCTGCTCGCCCCGGGCCTCCACGCCCGGGGCTGCTCGCCCCGGGCCTCCACGCCCGGGGCTGCTCGCCCCGGGCCTCCACGCCCGGGCTGCTCGCCCCGGGCCTCCACGCCCGGGGCTGCTCGCCCCGGGCCTCCACGCCCGGGGCTGCTCGCCCCGGGCCTCCACGCCCGGGGCTGCTCGCCCCGGGCCTCCACGCCCGGGGCTGCTCGCCCCGGGCCTCCACGCCCGGGGCTGCTCGCCATGGCTCACTATGACTGAAGCCGTTCCTGTACCTTAGAGAAGGGGGTCACACAAACACAAACACCCTCCAGGCCCTGGGTTCCCTGCTCAGAAAATCCCGGGCAAGTCCGAGGGATCGGATTCGCCAAATGGGTAGTGCTCCTGGTCGACCCGGGCCTCCACGCCCGGGGCTCTATCTTTCCATGGCGCATCAGGGCTGAAGCCTCTCCCTGTCAGTGACAGAAACGGCCAGTGTTTCCCACACAGAGTCCAGACCTTGGGGTCTCAGCTCAGAAACTTACGGGGAAGCTTAGAGAAGTGGGAGACACAGAATTCCAAGCAGCCCTACCAGGGACTATACTACAAGCCTAAAATCCCAAGGAGACATATGCCTGAATCCTGAAAAGCCAACAACCCATTCCTCTCCACTCCGGTACTCCCGGGTCAGGACCGAGGGATGCGAAACCCAGAATCCCAAACACCTGCTACGAGCCCCGGCCTCCAGGCCCTGAGTCATTACGATGGCTCACCATGGGAGCCTGAGAGAAGGCAGTCACACTGTACCTGAGAGAAAGGGGTCACAGAACCGAAACAGCCTCCAGACACTGGGGTCTCAGCTCAGAAACTCCCCGGAAAGTTCCGAGGGATTGGAGACACAGAATGGAAGTGCCCCGCTCGCCCCGGGCCTCGAGGCCGGGGCTGCTCGCCCCGGGCCTCCAGGCCCGGGGCTGCTCGCCCCGGGCCTCCACGCCCGGGGCTGCTCGCCCCGGGCCTCCACGCCCGGGGCTGCTCGCCCCGGGGCCTCCACGCCCGGGGCTGCTCGCCCCGGGCCTCCACGCCCGGGGCTGCTCGCCCCGGGCCTCCACGCCCGGGGCTGCTCGCCCCGGGCCTCCACGCCCGGGGCTGCTCGCCATGGCTCACTATGACTGAAGCCGTTCCTGTACCTTAGAGAAGGGGGTCACACAAACACAAACACCCTCCAGGCCCTGGGTTCCCTGCTCAGAAATCCCGGGCAAGTTCCGAGGGATCGGATTCGCCAAATGGGTAGTGCTCCTGGTCGACCCGGGCCTCCACGCCCGGGGCTCTATCTTTCCATGGCGCATCAGGGCTGAAGCCTCTCCCTGTCAGTGACAGAAACGGGCCAGTGTTTCCCACACAGAGTCCAGACCTTGGGGTCTCAGCTCAGAAACTTACGGGGAAGCTTAGAGAATTGGGAGACACAGAATTCCAAGCAGCCCTACCAGGGACTATACTACAAGCCTAAAATCCCAAGGAGACATATGCCTGAATCCTGAAAAGCCAACAACCCTTCCTCTCCACTCCGGTACTCCCGGGTCAGGACCGAGGATGCGAGACCCAGAATCCCAAACACCTGCTACGAGCCCCGGCCTCCAGGCCTTGAGTCATTACGATGGCTCACCATGGTTGGAGCCTGAGAGAAGGCAGTCACCCTGTACCTGAGAAAAAGAGGTCACAGAACCCGAAACAGCCTCCAGACACTGGGGTCTCAGCTCAGAAACTCGCCGGAAAGTTCCGAGGGATTGGAGACACAGAACTGGAAGTGCCACGCTCGCCCCGGGCCTCCAGGCCCGGGGCTGCCGCCCCGGGCCTCCACGCCCGGGGCTACTCGCCATGGCTCACAATGACTGAAGCCGTTCCTGTACCTGAGAGAAGGGGTCACACAAACACAAACACCCTCCAGGCCCTGGGTTCCCTGCTCAGAAAATCCCGGGCAAGTTCCGAGGGATCGGATATGCCAAATGGGTAGTGCTCCTGGTCGACCCGGGCCTCCACGCCCGGGGCTCTATCTTACCATGGCACATCAGGGCTGAAGCCTCTCCCTGTCAGTGACAGAAACGGGCCAGTGTTTCCCACACAGAGTCCAGACCTTGGGGTCTCATCTAAGAAACTTACGGGGAATTATGGAGAAGTGGGAGGACACAGAATTCCAAGCAGCCCTACCAGGGACTATACTACAAGCCTAAAATCCCAAGGCAGACATATGCCTGAATCCTGAAAAGCCAACAACCCATCCTCTCCACTCCGGTACTCCCGGGTCAGGACCGAGGGATGCGAAACCCAGAATCCCAAACACCTGCTACGAGCCCCGGCCTCCAGGCCCTGAGTCATTACGATGGCTCACCATGGCTGGAGCCTGAGAGAAGGCAGTCACCCTGTACCTGAGAGAAAGGGGTCACAGAACCCGAAACAGCCTCCAGACACTGGGGTCTCAGCTCAGAAACTCCCCGGAAAGTTCCGAGGGATTGGAGACACAGAATGGGAAGTGCCCCGCTCGCCCCGGGCCTCCAGGCCCGGGGCTGCTCGCCCCGGGCCTCCAGGCCCGGGGCTGCTCGCCCCGGGCCTCCACGCCCGGGGGCTGCTCGCCCCGGGCCTCCAGGCCCGGGGCTGCTCGCCCCGGGCCTCCAGGCCCGGGGCTGCTCGCCCCCGGGCCTCCACGCCCGGGGCTGCTCGCCCCGGGCCTCCACGCCCGGGGCTGCTCGCCCCGGGCCTCCACGCCCGGGGCTGCTCGCCCCGGGCCTCCACGCCCGGGGCTGCTCGCCCCGGGCCTCCACGCCCGGGGCTGCTCGCCATGGCTCACTATGACTGAAGCCGTTCCTGTACCTTAGAGAAGGGGGTCACACAAACACAAACACCCTCCAGGCCCTGGGTTCCCTGCTCAGAAATCCCGGGCAAGTTCCGAGGGATCGGATTCGCCAAATGGGTAGTGCTCCTGGTCGACCCGGGCCTCCACGCCCGGGGCTCTATCTTTCCATGGCGCATCAGGGCTGAAGCCTCTCCCTGTCAGTGACAGAAACGGGCCAGTGTTTCCCACACAGAGTCCAGACCTTGGGGTCTCAGCTCAGAAACTTACGGGGAAGCTTAGAGAAGTGGGAGACACAGAATTCCAAGCAGCCCTACCAGGGACTATACTACAAGCCTAAAATCCCAAGGAGACATATGCCTGAATCCTGAAAAGCCAACAACCCTTCCTCTCCACTCCGGTACTCCCGGGTCAGGACCGAGGGATGCGAGACCCAGAATCCCAAACACCTGCTACGAGCCCCGGCCTCCAGGCCCTGAGTCATTACGATGGCTCACCATGGTTGGAGCCCTGAGAGAAGGCAGTCACCCTGTACCTGAGAAAAAGAGGTCACAGAACCCGAAACAGCCTCCAGACACTGGGGTCTCAGCTCAGAAACTCCCCGGAAAGTTCCGAGGGATTGGAGACACAGAATTGGAAGTGCCACGCTCGCCCCGGGCCTCCAGGCCCGGGGCTGCTCGCCCCGGGCCTCCACGCCCGGGGCTACTCGCCATGGCTCACAATGACTGAAGCCATTCCTGTACCTGAGAGAAGGGGGTCACACAAACACAAACACCCTCCAGGCCCTGGGTTCCCTGCTCAGAAAATCCCGGGCAAGTTCCGAGGGATCGGATATGCCAAATGGGTAGTGCTCCTGGTCGACCCGGGCCTCCACGCCCGGGGCTCTATCTTACCATGGCACATCAGGGCTGAAGCCTCTCCCTGTCAGTGACAGAAACGGGCCAGTGTTTCCCACACAGAGTCCAGACCTTGGGGTCTCATCTAAGAAACTTACGGGGAATTATGGAGAAGTGGGAGACACAGAATTCCAAGTAGCCCTACCAGGGACTGTACTACAAGCCTAAAATCCCAAGGAGACATATGCCTGAATCCTGAAAAGCCAACAACCCATCCTCTCCACTCCGGTACTCCCGGGTCAGGACCGAGGGATGCGAAACCCAGAATCCCAAACACCTGCTACGAGCCCCGGCCTCCAGGCCCTGAGTCATTACGATGGCTCACCATGGCTGGAGCCTGAGAGAAGGCAGTCACCCTGTACCTGAGAGAAAGGGGTCACAGAACCCGAAACAGCCTCCAGACACTGGGGTCTCAGCTCAGAAACTCCCCGGAAAGTTCCGAGGGATTGGAGACACAGAATGGGAAGTGCCCCGCTCGCCCCAAGGCCTCCAGGCCCGGGGCTGCTCGCCATGGCTCACAATGACTGAAGCCGTTCCTGTACCTGAGAGAAGGGGTCACACAAACACAAACACCCTCCAGGCCCTGGGTTCCCTGCTCAAAAAATCCCGGGCAAGTTCCGAGGGATCGGATTCGCCAAATGGGTAGTGCTCCTGGTCGACCTGGGCCTCCACGCCCGGGGCTCTATCTTTCCATGGCGCATCAGGGCTGAAGCCTCTCCCTGTCAGTGACAGAAACGGGCCAGTGTTTCCCACACAGAGTCCAGACCTTGGGGTCTCAGCTCAGAAACTTACGGGGAAGGATGGAGAAGTGGGAGACACAGAATTCCAAGCAGCCCTACCAGGGACTATACTACAAGCCTAAAATCCCAAGGAGACATATGCCTGAATCCTGAAAAGCCAACAACCCATCCTCTCCACTCCGGTACTCCCGGGTCAGGACCGAGGGATGCGAAACCCAGAATCCCAAACACCTGCTACGAGCCCCGGCCTCCAGGCCCTGAGTCATTACGATGGCTCACCATGGCTGGAGCCGGAGAGAAGGCAGTCACCCTGTACCTGAGAGAAAGGGGTCACAGAACCCGAAACAGCCTCCAGACACTGGGGTCTCAGCTCAGAAACTCCCCGGAAAGTTCCGAGGGATTGGAGACACAGAATGGGAAGTGCCCTGCTCGCCCCGGGCCTCGAGGCCCGGGGCTGCTCGCCCCGGGCCTCCAGGCCCGGGGCTGCTCGCCCCGGGCCTCCAGGCCCGGGGCTGCTCGCCCCGGGCCTCCAGGCCCGGGGCTGCTCGCCCCGGGCCTCCACGCCCGGGGCTGCTCGCCCCGGGCCTCCACGCCCGGGGCTGCTCGCCCCGGGCCTCCAGGCCCGGGGCTGCTCGCCCCGGGCCTCCACGCCCGGGGCTGCTCGCCCGGGCCTCCACGCCCGGGGCTGCTCGCCCGGGCCTCCACGCCCGGGGCTGCTCGCCCCGGGCCTCCACGCCCGGGGCTGCTCGCCCCCCGGGCCTCCCCCACGCCCGGGCTGCTAGCCATGGCTCACTATGACTGAAGCCGTTCCTGTACCTGAGAGAAGGGGTCACACAAACACAAACACCCTCCAGGCCCTGGGTTCCCTGCTCAGAAAATCCCGGGCAAGTTCCGAGGGATCGGATTCGCCAAATGGGTAGTGCTCCTGGTCGACCCGGACCTCCACGCCCGGGGCTCTATCTTTCCATGGCGCATCAGGGCTGAAGCCTCTCCCTGTCAGTGACAGAAACGGGACAGTGTTTCCCACACAGAGTCCAGACCTTGGGGACTCAGCTCAGAAACTTACGGGGAGGATAGAGAAGAGGGAGACACAGAATTCCAAGCAGCCCTACCAGGGACTATACTACAAGCCTAAATT
>NW_025927508.1:0-74213 GCF_022837055.1 Prionailurus viverrinus
GGCCCGGGGCGAGCAGCCCCGGGCCTGGAGGGCCCGGGGCGAGCAGCCCCGGGCCTGGAGGCCCGGGGCGAGCAGCCCCGGGCCTGGAGGCCCGGGGCGAGCAGCCCCGGGCCTGGAGGCCCGGGGCGAGCAGCCCCGGGCCTGGAGGCCCGGGGCGAGCAGCCCCGGGCCTGGAGGCCCGGGGCGAGCAGCCCCGGGCCTGGAGGCCCGGGGCGAGCAGCCCCGGGCCTGGAGGCCCGGGGCGAGCAGCCCCGGGCCTGGAGGCCCGGGGCGAGCAGCCCCGGGCCTGGAGGCCCGGGGCGAGCAGCCCCGGGCCTGGAGGCCCGGGGCGAGCAGCCCCGGGCCTGGAGGCCCGGGGCGAGCAGCCCCGGGCCTGGAGGCCCGGGGCGAGCAGCCCCGGGCCTGGAGGCCCGGGGCGAGCAGCCCCGGGCCTGGAGGCCCGGGGCGAGCAGCCCCGGGCCTGGAGGCCCGGGGCGAGCAGCCCCGGGCCTGGAGGCCCGGGGCGAGCAGCCCCGGGCCTGGAGGCCCGGGGCGAGCAGCCCCGGGCCTGGAGGCCCGGGGCGAGCAGCCCCGGGCCTGGAGGCCCGGGGCGAGCAGCCCCGGGCCTGGAGGCCCGGGGCGAGCAGCCCCGGGCCTGGAGGCCCGGGGCGAGCAGCCCCGGGCCTGGAGGCCCGGGGCGAGCAGCCCCGGGCCTGGAGGCCCGGGGCGAGCAGCCCCGGGCCTGGAGGCCCGGGGCGAGCAGCCCCGGGCCTGGAGGCCCGGGGCGAGCAGCCCCGGGCCTGGAGGCCCGGGGCGAGCAGCCCCGGGCCTGGAGGCCCGGGGCGAGCAGCCCCGGGCCTGGAGGCCCGGGGCGAGCAGCCCCGGGCCTGGAGGCCCGGGGCGAGCAGCCCCGGGCCTGGAGGCCCGGGGCGAGCAGCCCCGGGCCTGGAGGCCCGGGGCGAGCAGCCCCGGGCCTGGAGGCCCGGGGCGAGCAGCCCCGGGCCTGGAGGCCCGGGGCGAGCAGCCCCGGGCCTGGAGGCCCGGGGCGAGCAGCCCCGGGCCTGGAGGCCCGGGGCGAGCAGCCCCGGGCCTGGAGGCCCGGGGCGAGCAGCCCCGGGCCTGGAGGCCCGGGGCGAGCAGCCCCGGGCCTGGAGGCCCGGGGCGAGCAGCCCCGGGCCTGGAGGCCCGGGGCGAGCAGCCCCCGGGCCTGGAGGCCCGGGGCGAGCAGCCCCGGGCCTGGAGGCCCGGGGCGAGCAGCCCCGGGCCTGGAGGCCCGGGGCGAGCAGCCCCGGGCCTGGAGGCCCGGGGCGAGCAGCCCCGGGCCTGGAGGCCCGGGGGCGAGCAGCCCCGGGCCTGGAGGCCCGGGGCGAGCAGCCCCGGGCCTGGAGGCCCGGGGCGAGCAGCCCCGGGCCTGGAGGCCCGGGGCGAGCAGCCCCGGGCCTGGAGGCCCGGGGCGAGCAGCCCCGGGCCTGGAGGCCCGGGGCGAGCAGCCCCGGGCCTGGAGGCCCGGGGCGAGCAGCCCCGGGCCTGGAGGCCCGGGGCGAGCAGCCCCGGGCCTGGAGGCCCGGGGCGAGCAGCCCCGGGCCTGGAGGCCCGGGGCGAGCAGCCCCGGGCCTGGAGGCCCGGGGCGAGCAGCCCCGGGCCTGGAGGCCCGGGGCGAGCAGCCCCGGGCCTGGAGGCCCGGGGCGAGCGGGGCACTTCCCATTCTGTGTCTCCAATCCCTCGGAACTTTCCGGGAGTTTCTGAGCTGAGACCCCAGTGTCTGGAGGCTGTTTCGGGTTCTGTGACCCCTTTCTCTCAGGTACAGGGTGACTGCCTTCTCTCAGGCTCCAGCCATGGTGAGCCATCGTAATGACTCAGGGCCTGGAGGCCGGGGCTCGTAGCAGGTGTTTGGGATTCTGGGTTTCGCATCCCTCGGTCCTGACCCGGGAGTACCGGAGTGGAGAGGATGGGTTGTTGGCTTTTCAGGATTCAGGCATATGTCTCCTTGGGATTTTAGGCTTGTAGTATAGTCCCTGGTAGGGCTGCTTGGAATTCTGTGTCTCCCACTTCTCCATCCTTCCCCGTAAGTTTCTGAGCTGAGACCCCAAGGTCTGGACTCTGTGTGGGAAACACTGGCCCGTTTCTGTCACTGACAGGGAGAGGCTTCAGCCCTGATGCGCCATGGAAAGATAGAGCCCCGGGCGTGGAGGCCCAGGTCGACCAGGAGCACTACCCATTTGGCGAATCCGATCCCTCGGAACTTGCCCGGGATTTTCTGAGCAGGGAACCCAGGGCCTGGAGGGTGTTTGTGTTTGTGTGACCCCTTCTCTAAGGTACAGGAACGGCTTCAGTCATAGTGAGCCATGGCGAGCAGCCCCGGGCGTGGAGGCCCGGGGCGAGCGTGGCACTTCCCATTCTGTGTCTCCAATCCCTCGGAACTTTCCGGGGAGTTTCTGAGCTGAGACCCCAGTGTCTGGAGGCTGTTTCGGGTTCTGTGACCTCTTTCTCTCAGGTACAGGGTGACTGCCTTCTCTCAGGCTCCAACCATGGTGAGCCATCGTAATGTCTCAGGGCCTGGAGGCCGGGGCTCGTAGCAGGTGTTTGGGATTCTGGGTCTCGCATCCCTCGGTCCTGACCCGGGAGTACCGGAGTGGAGAGGAAGGGTTGTTGGCTTTTCAGGAATCAGGCATATGTCTCCTTGGGATTTTAGGCTTGTAGTATAGTCCCTGGTAGGGCTGCTTGGAATTCTGTGTCTCCCACTTCTCCATCCTTCCCCGTAAGTTTCTGAGCTGAGACCCCAAGGTCTGGACTCTGTGTGGGAAACACTGGCCCGTTTCTGTCACTGACAGGGAGAGGCTTCAGCCCTGATGCGCCATGGAAAGATAGAGCCCCGGGCGTGGAGGCCCGGGTCGACCAGGAGCACTACCCATTTGGCGAATCCGATCCCTCGGAACTTGCCCGGGATTTTCTGAGCAGGGAACCCAGGGCCTGGAGGGTGTTTGTGTTTGTGTGACCCCCTTCTCTAAGGTACAGGAACGGCTTCAGTCATAGTGAGCCATGGCGAGCAGCCCCGGGCGTGGAGGCCCGGGGCGAGCAGCCCCGGGCGTGGAGGCCCGGGGCGAGCAGCCCCGGGCGTGGAGGCCCGGGGCGAGCAGCCCCGGGCCTGGAGGCCCGGGGCGAGCAGCCCCGGGCCTGGAGGCCCGGGGCGAGCAGCCCCGGCCTGGAGGCCCGGGGCGAGCAGCCCCGGGCCTGGAGGCCCGGGGCGAGCAGCCCCGGGCCTGGAGGCCCGGGGCGAGCAGCCCCGGGCCTGGAGGCCCGGGGCGAGCAGCCCCGGGCCTGGAGGCCCGGGGCGAGCAGCCCCGGGCCTGGAGGCCCGGGGCGAGCAGCCCCGGGCCTGGAGGCCCGGGGCGAGCAGCCCCGGGCCTGGAGGCCCGGGGCGAGCAGCCCCGGGCCTGGAGGCCCGGGGCGAGCAGCCCCGGGCCTGGAGGCCCGGGGCGAGCAGCCCCGGGCCTGGAGGCCCGGGGCGAGCAGCCCCGGGCCTGGAGGCCCGGGGCGAGCAGCCCCGGGCCTGGAGGCCCGGGGCGAGCAGCCCCGGGCCTGGAGGCCCGGGGCGAGCAGCCCCGGGCCTGGAGGCCCGGGGCGAGCAGCCCCGGGCCTGGAGGCCCGGGGCGAGCAGCCCCGGGCCTGGAGGCCCGGGGCGAGCAGCCCCGGGCCTGGAGGCCCGGGGCGAGCAGCCCCGGGCCTGGAGGCCCGGGGCGAGCAGCCCCGGGCCTGGAGGCCCGGGGCGAGCAGCCCCGGGCCTGGAGGCCCGGGGCGAGCAGCCCCGGGCCTGGAGGCCCGGGGCGAGCAGCCCCGGGCCTGGAGGCCCGGGGCGAGCAGCCCCGGGCCTGGAGGCCCGGGGCGAGCAGCCCCGGGCCTGGAGGCCCGGGGCGAGCAGCCCCGGGCCTGGAGGCCCGGGGCGAGCAGCCCCGGGCCTGGAGGCCCGGGGCGAGCGGGGCACTTCCCATTCTGTGTCTCCAATCCCTCGGAACTTTCCGGGGAGTTTCTGAGCTGAGACCCCAGTGTCTGGAGGCTGTTTCGGGTTCTGTGACCCCTTTCTCTCAGGTACAGGGTGACTGCCTTCTCTCAGGCTCCAGCCATGGTGAGCCATCGTAATGACTCAGGGCCTGGAGGCCGGGGCTCGTAGCAGGTGTTTGGGATTCTGGGTTTCGCATCCCTCGGTCCTGACCCGGGAGTACCGGAGTGGAGAGGATGGGTTGTTGGCTTTTCAGGATTCAGGCATATGTCTCCTTGGGATTTTAGGCTTGTAGTATAGTCCCTGGTAGGGCTGCTTGGAATTCTGTGTCTCCCACTTCTCCATCCTTCCCCGTAAGTTTCTGAGCTGAGACCCCAAGGTCTGGACTCTGTGTGGGAAACACTGGCCCGTTTCTGTCACTGACAGGGAGAGGCTTCAGCCCTGATGCGCCATGGAAAGATAGAGCCCCGGGCGTGGAGGCCCAGGTCGACCAGGAGCACTACCCATTTGGCGAATCCGATCCCTCGGAACTTGCCCGGGATTTTCTGAGCAGGGAACCCAGGGCCTGGAGGGTGTTTGTGTTTGTGTGACCCCTTCTCTAAGGTACAGGAACGGCTTCAGTCATAGTGAGCCATGGCGAGCAGCCCCGGGCGTGGAGGCCCGGGGCGAGCGTGGCACTTCCCATTCTGTGTCTCCAATCCCTCGGAACTTTCCGGGGAGTTTCTGAGCTGAGACCCCAGTGTCTGGAGGCTGTTTCGGGTTCTGTGACCTCTTTCTCTCAGGTACAGGGTGACTGCCTTCTCTCAGGCTCCAACCATGGTGAGCCATCGTAATGTCTCAGGGCCTGGAGGCCGGGGCTCGTAGCAGGTGTTTGGGATTCTGGGTCTCGCATCCCTCGGTCCTGACCCGGGAGTACCGGAGTGGAGAGGAAGGGTTGTTGGCTTTTCAGGAATCAGGCATATGTCTCCTTGGGATTTTAGGCTTGTAGTATAGTCCCTGGTAGGGCTGCTTGGAATTCTGTGTCTCCCACTTCTCCATCCTTCCCCGTAAGTTTCTGAGCTGAGACCCCAAGGTCTGGACTCTGTGTGGGAAACACTGGCCCGTTTCTGTCACTGACAGGGAGAGGCTTCAGCCCTGATGCGCCATGGAAAGATAGAGCCCCGGGCGTGGAGGCCCGGGTCGACCAGGAGCACTACCCATTTGGCGAATCCGATCCCTCGGAACTTGCCCGGATTTTCTGAGCAGGGAACCCAGGGCCTGGAGGGTGTTTGTGTTTGTGTGACCCCCTTCTCTAAGGTACAGGAACGGCTTCAGTCATAGTGAGCCATGGCGAGCAGCCCCGGGCGTGGAGGCCCGGGGCGAGCAGCCCCGGGCGTGGAGGCCCGGGGCGAGCAGCCCCGGGCGTGGAGGCCCGGGGCGAGCAGCCCCGGGCGTGGAGGCCCGGGGCGAGCAGCCCCGGGCGTGGAGGCCCGGGGCGAGCAGCCCCGGGCGTGGAGGCCCGGGGCGAGCAGCCCCGGGCGTGGAGGCCCGGGGCGAGCAGCCCCGGGCGTGGAGGCCCGGGGCGAGCAGCCCCGGGCCTGGAGGCCCGGGGCCAGCAGCCCCGGGCCTGGAGGCCCGGGGCGAGCAGCCCCGGGCCTGGAGGCCGGGGCGAGCAGCCCCGGGCCTGGAGGCCCGGGGCGAGCAGCCCCGGGCCTGGAGGCCCGGGGCGAGCAGCCCCGGGCCTGGAGGCCCGGGGCGAGCAGCCCCGGGCCTGGAGGCCCGGGGCGAGCAGCCCCGGGCCTGGAGGCCCGGGGCGAGCAGCCCCGGGCCTGGAGGCCCGGGGCGAGCAGCCCCGGGCCTGGAGGCCCGGGGCGAGCAGCCCCGGGCCTGGAGGCCCGGGGCGAGCAGCCCCGGGCCTGGAGGCCCGGGGCGAGCAGCCCCGGGCCTGGAGGCCCGGGGCGAGCAGCCCCGGGCCTGGAGGCCCGGGGCGAGCAGCCCCGGGCCTGGAGGCCCGGGGCGAGCAGCCCCGGGCCTGGAGGCCCGGGGCGAGCAGCCCCGGGCCTGGAGGCCCGGGGCGAGCAGCCCCGGGCCTGGAGGCCCGGGGCGAGCAGCCCCGGGCCTGGAGGCCCGGGGCGAGCAGCCCCGGGCCTGGAGGCCCGGGGCGAGCAGCCCCGGGCCTGGAGGCCCGGGGCGAGCAGCCCCGGGCCTGGAGGCCCGGGGCGAGCAGCCCCGGGCCTGGAGGCCCGGGGCGAGCAGCCCCGGGCCTGGAGGCCCGGGGCGAGCAGCCCCGGGCCTGGAGGCCCGGGGCGAGCAGCCCCGGGCCTGGAGGCCCGGGGCGAGCAGCCCCGGGCCTGGAGGCCCGGGGCGAGCAGCCCCGGGCCTGGAGGCCCGGGGCGAGCAGCCCCGGGCCTGGAGGCCCGGGGCGAGCAGCCCCGGGCCTGGAGGCCCGGGGCGAGCAGCCCCGGGCCTGGAGGCCCGGGGCGAGCAGCCCCGGGCCTGGAGGCCCGGGGCGAGCAGCCCCGGGCCTGGAGGCCCGGGGCGAGCAGCCCCGGGCCTGGAGGCCCGGGGCGAGCAGCCCCGGGCCTGGAGGCCCGGGGCGAGCAGCCCCGGGCCTGGAGGCCCGGGGCGAGCAGCCCCGGGCCTGGAGGCCCGGGGCGAGCAGCCCCGGGCCTGGAGGCCCGGGGCGAGCAGCCCCGGGCCTGGAGGCCCGGGGCGAGCAGCCCCGGGCCTGGAGGCCCGGGGCGAGCAGCCCCGGGCCTGGAGGCCCGGGGCGAGCAGCCCCGGGCCTGGAGGCCCGGGGCGAGCAGCCCCGGGCCTGGAGGCCCGGGGCGAGCAGCCCCGGGCCTGGAGGCCCGGGGCGAGCAGCCCCGGGCCTGGAGGCCCGGGGCGAGCAGCCCCGGGCCTGGAGGCCCGGGGCGAGCAGCCCCGGGCCTGGAGGCCCGGGGCGAGCAGCCCCGGGCCTGGAGGCCCGGGGCGAGCAGCCCCGGGCCTGGAGGCCCGGGGCGAGCAGCCCCGGGCCTGGAGGCCCGGGGCGAGCAGCCCCGGGCCTGGAGGCCCGGGGCGAGCAGCCCCGGGCCTGGAGGCCCGGGGCGAGCAGCCCCGGGCCTGGAGGCCCGGGGCGAGCAGCCCCGGGCCTGGAGGCCCGGGGCGAGCAGCCCCGGGCCTGGAGGCCCGGGGCGAGCAGCCCCGGGCCTGGAGGCCCGGGGCGAGCAGCCCCGGGCCTGGAGGCCCGGGGCGAGCAGCCCCGGGCCTGGAGGCCCGGGGCGAGCAGCCCCGGGCCTGGAGGCCCGGGGCGAGCAGCCCCGGGCCTGGAGGCCCGGGGCGAGCAGCCCCGGGCCTGGAGGCCCGGGGCGAGCAGCCCCGGGCCTGGAGGCCCGGGGCGAGCAGCCCCGGGCCTGGAGGCCCGGGGCGAGCAGCCCCGGGCCTGGAGGCCCGGGGCGAGCAGCCCCGGGCCTGGAGGCCCGGGGCGAGCAGCCCCGGGCCTGGAGGCCCGGGGCGAGCAGCCCCGGGCCTGGAGGCCCGGGGCGAGCAGCCCCGGGCCTGGAGGCCCGGGGCGAGCAGCCCCGGGCCTGGAGGCCCGGGGCGAGCAGCCCCGGGCCTGGAGGCCCGGGGCGAGCAGCCCCGGGCCTGGAGGCCCGGGGCGAGCAGCCCCGGGCCTGGAGGCCCGGGGCGAGCAGCCCCGGGCCTGGAGGCCCGGGGCGAGCAGCCCCGGGCCTGGAGGCCCGGGGCGAGCAGCCCCGGGCCTGGAGGCCCGGGGCGAGCAGCCCCGGGCCTGGAGGCCCGGGGCGAGCAGCCCCGGGCCTGGAGGCCCGGGGCGAGCAGCCCCGGGCCTGGAGGCCCGGGGCGAGCAGCCCCGGGCCTGGAGGCCCGGGGCGAGCAGCCCCGGGCCTGGAGGCCCGGGGCGAGCAGCCCCGGGCCTGGAGGCCCGGGGCGAGCAGCCCCGGGCCTGGAGGCCCGGGGCGAGCAGCCCCGGGCCTGGAGGCCCGGGGCGAGCAGCCCCGGGCCTGGAGGCCCGGGGCGAGCAGCCCCGGGCCTGGAGGCCCGGGGCGAGCAGCCCCGGGCCTGGAGGCCCGGGGCGAGCAGCCCCGGGCCTGGAGGCCCGGGGCGAGCAGCCCCGGGCCTGGAGGCCCGGGGCGAGCAGCCCCGGGCCTGGAGGCCCGGGGCGAGCAGCCCCGGGCCTGGAGGCCCGGGGCGAGCAGCCCCGGGCCTGGAGGCCCGGGGCGAGCAGCCCCGGGCCTGGAGGCCCGGGGCGAGCAGCCCCGGGCCTGGAGGCCCGGGGCGAGCAGCCCCGGGCCTGGAGGCCCGGGGCGAGCGGGGCACTTCCCATTCTGTGTCTCCAATCCCTCGGAACTTTCCGGGGAGTTTCTGAGCTGAGACCCCAGTGTCTGGAGGCTGTTTCGGGTTCTGTGACCCCTTTCTCTCAGGTACAGGGTGACTGCCTTCTCTCAGGCTCCAGCCATGGTGAGCCATCGTAATGACTCAGGGCCTGGAGGCCGGGGCTCGTAGCAGGTGTTTGGGATTCTGGGTTTCGCATCCCTCGGTCCTGACCCGGGAGTACCGGAGTGGAGAGGATGGGTTGTTGGCTTTTCAGGATTCAGGCATATGTCTCCTTGGGATTTTAGGCTTGTAGTATAGTCCCTGGTAGGGCTGCTTGGAATTCTGTGTCTCCCACTTCTCCATCCTTCCCCGTAAGTTTCTGAGCTGAGACCCCAAGGTCTGGACTCTGTGTGGGAAACACTGGCCCGTTTCTGTCACTGACAGGGAGAGGCTTCAGCCCTGATGCGCCATGGAAAGATAGAGCCCCGGGCGTGGAGGCCCAGGTCGACCAGGAGCACTACCCATTTGGCGAATCCGATCCCTCGGAACTTGCCCGGGATTTTCTGAGCAGGGAACCCAGGGCCTGGAGGGTGTTTGTGTTTGTGTGACCCCTTCTCTAAGGTACAGGAACGGCTTCAGTCATAGTGAGCCATGGCGAGCAGCCCCGGGCGTGGAGGCCCGGGGCGAGCGTGGCACTTCCCATTCTGTGTCTCCAATCCCTCGGAACTTTCCGGGGAGTTTCTGAGCTGAGACCCCAGTGTCTGGAGGCTGTTTCGGGTTCTGTGACCTCTTTCTCTCAGGTACAGGGTGACTGCCTTCTCTCAGGCTCCAACCATGGTGAGCCATCGTAATGTCTCAGGGCCTGGAGGCCGGGGCTCGTAGCAGGTGTTTGGGATTCTGGGTCTCGCATCCCTCGGTCCTGACCCGGGAGTACCGGAGTGGAGAGGAAGGGTTGTTGGCTTTTCAGGAATCAGGCATATGTCTCCTTGGGATTTTAGGCTTGTAGTATAGTCCCTGGTAGGGCTGCTTGGAATTCTGTGTCTCCCACTTCTCCATCCTTCCCCGTAAGTTTCTGAGCTGAGACCCCAAGGTCTGGACTCTGTGTGGGAAACACTGGCCCGTTTCTGTCACTGACAGGGAGAGGCTTCAGCCCTGATGCGCCATGGAAAGATAGAGCCCCGGGCGTGGAGGCCCGGGTCGACCAGGAGCACTACCCATTTGGCGAATCCGATCCCTCGGAACTTGCCCGGGATTTTCTGAGCAGGGAACCCAGGGCCTGGAGGGTGTTTGTGTTTGTGTGACCCCCTTCTCTAAGGTACAGGAACGGCTTCAGTCATAGTGAGCCATGGCGAGCAGCCCCGGGCGTGGAGGCCCGGGGCGAGCAGCCCCGGGCGTGGAGGCCCGGGGCGAGCAGCCCCGGGCGTGGAGGCCCGGGGCGAGCAGCCCCGGGCGTGGAGGCCCGGGGCGAGCAGCCCCGGGCGTGGAGGCCCGGGGCGAGCAGCCCCGGGCGTGGAGGCCCGGGGCGAGCAGCCCCGGGCCTGGAGGCCCGGGGCGAGCAGCCCCGGGCGTGGAGGCCCGGGGCGAGCAGCCCCGGGCCTGGAGGCCCGGGGCGAGCAGCCCCGGGCGTGGAGGCCCGGGGCGAGCAGCCCCGGGCGTGGAGGCCCGGGGCGAGCAGCCCCGGGCGTGGAGGCCCGGGGCGAGCAGCCCCGGGCCTGGAGGCCCGGGGCGAGCAGCCCCGGGCCTGGAGGCCCGGGGCGAGCAGCCCCGGGCCTGGAGGCCCGGGGCGAGCAGCCCCGGGCCTGGAGGCCCGGGGCGAGCAGCCCCGGGCCTGGAGGCCCGGGGCGAGCAGCCCCGGGCCTGGAGGCCCGGGGCGAGCAGCCCCGGGCCTGGAGGCCCGGGGCGAGCAGCCCCGGGCCTGGAGGCCCGGGGCGAGCAGCCCCGGGCCTGGAGGCCCGGGGCGAGCAGCCCCGGGCCTGGAGGCCCGGGGCGAGCAGCCCCGGGCCTGGAGGCCCGGGGCGAGCAGCCCCGGGCCTGGAGGCCCGGGGCGAGCAGCCCCGGGCCTGGAGGCCCGGGGCGAGCAGCCCCGGGCCTGGAGGCCCGGGGCGAGCAGCCCCGGGCCTGGAGGCCCGGGGCGAGCAGCCCCGGGCCTGGAGGCCCGGGGCGAGCAGCCCCGGGCCTGGAGGCCCGGGGCCAGCAGCCCCGGGCCTGGAGGCCCGGGGCCAGCAGCCCCGGGCCTGGAGGCCCGGGGCCAGCAGCCCCGGGCCTGGAGGCCCGGGGCCAGCAGCCCCGGGCCTGGAGGCCCGGGGCCAGCAGCCCCGGGCCTGGAGGCCCGGGGCCAGCAGCCCCGGGCCTGGAGGCCCGGGGCCAGCAGCCCCGGGCCTGGAGGCCCGGGGCCAGCAGCCCCGGGCCTGGAGGCCCGGGGCCAGCAGCCCCGGGCCTGGAGGCCCGGGGCCAGCAGCCCCGGGCCTGGAGGCCCGGGGCCAGCAGCCCCGGGCCTGGAGGCCCGGGGCCAGCAGCCCCGGGCCTGGAGGCCCGGGGCCAGCAGCCCCGGGCCTGGAGGCCCGGGGCCAGCAGCCCCGGGCCTGGAGGCCCGGGGCCAGCAGCCCCGGGCCTGGAGGCCCGGGGCCAGCAGCCCCGGGCCTGGAGGCCCGGGGCCAGCAGCCCCGGGCCTGGAGGCCCGGGGCCAGCAGCCCCGGGCCTGGAGGCCCGGGGCCAGCAGCCCCGGGCCTGGAGGCCCGGGGCCAGCAGCCCCGGGCCTGGAGGCCCGGGGCCAGCAGCCCCGGGCCTGGAGGCCCGGGGCCAGCAGCCCCGGGCCTGGAGGCCCGGGGCCAGCAGCCCCGGGCCTGGAGGCCCGGGGCCAGCAGCCCCGGGCCTGGAGGCCCGGGGCCAGCAGCCCCGGGCCTGGAGGCCCGGGGCCAGCAGCCCCGGGCCTGGAGGCCCGGGGCCAGCAGCCCCGGGCCTGGAGGCCCGGGGCCAGCAGCCCCGGGCCTGGAGGCCCGGGGCCAGCAGCCCCGGGCCTGGAGGCCCGGGGCCAGCAGCCCCGGGCCTGGAGGCCCGGGGCCAGCAGCCCCGGGCCTGGAGGCCCGGGGCCAGCAGCCCCGGGCCTGGAGGCCCGGGGCCAGCGGGGCACTTCCCATTTTGTGTCTCCAATCCCTCGGAACTTTCCGGGGAGTTTCTGAGCTGAGACCCCAGTGTCTGGAGGCTGTTTCGGGTTCTGTGACCCCTTTCTCTCAGGTACAGGGTGACTGCCTTCTCTCAGGCTCCAGCCATGGTGAGCCATCGTAATGACTCAGGGCCTGGAGGCCGGGGCTCGTAGCAGGTGTTTGGGATTCTGGGTTTCGCATCCCTCGGTCCTGACCCGGGAGTACCGGAGTGGAGAGGATGGGTTGTTGGCTTTTCAGGATTCAGGCATATGTCTCCTTGGGATTTTAGGCTTGTAGTATAGTCCCTGGTAGGGCTGCTTGGAATTCTGTGTCTCCCACTTCTCCATCCTTCCCCGTAAGTTTCTGAGCTGAGACCCCAAGGTCTGGACTCTGTGTGGGAAACACTGGCCCGTTTCTGTCACTGACAGGGAGAGGCTTCAGCCCTGATGCGCCATGGAAAGATAGAGCCCCGGGCGTGGAGGCCCAGGTCGACCAGGAGCACTACCCATTTGGCGAATCCGATCCCTCGGAACTTGCCCGGGATTTTCTGAGCAGGGAACCCAGGGCCTGGAGGGTGTTTGTGTTTGTGTGACCCCTTCTCTAAGGTACAGGAACGGCTTCAGTCATAGTGAGCCATGGCGAGCAGCCCCGGGCGTGGAGGCCCGGGGCGAGCGTGGCACTTCCCATTCTGTGTCTCCAATCCCTCGGAACTTTCCGGGGAGTTTCTGAGCTGAGACCCCAGTGTCTGGAGGCTGTTTCGGGTTCTGTGACCTCTTTCTCTCAGGTACAGGGTGACTGCCTTCTCTCAGGCTCCAACCATGGTGAGCCATCGTAATGTCTCAGGGCCTGGAGGCCGGGGCTCGTAGCAGGTGTTTGGGATTCTGGGTCTCGCATCCCTCGGTCCTGACCCGGGAGTACCGGAGTGGAGAGGAAGGGTTGTTGGCTTTTCAGGAATCAGGCATATGTCTCCTTGGGATTTTAGGCTTGTAGTATAGTCCCTGGTAGGGCTGCTTGGAATTCTGTGTCTCCCACTTCTCCATCCTTCCCCGTAAGTTTCTGAGCTGAGACCCCAAGGTCTGGACTCTGTGTGGGAAACACTGGCCCGTTTCTGTCACTGACAGGGAGAGGCTTCAGCCCTGATGCGCCATGGAAAGATAGAGCCCCGGGCGTGGAGGCCCGGGTCGACCAGGAGCACTACCCATTTGGCGAATCCGATCCCTCGGAACTTGCCCGGGATTTTCTGAGCAGGGAACCCAGGGCCTGGAGGGTGTTTGTGTTTGTGTGACCCCCTTCTCTAAGGTACAGGAACGGCTTCAGTCATAGTGAGCCATGGCGAGCAGCCCCGGGCGTGGAGGCCCGGGGCGAGCAGCCCCGGGCGTGGAGGCCCGGGGCGAGCAGCCCCGGGCGTGGAGGCCCGGGGCGAGCAGCCCCGGGCGTGGAGGCCCGGGGCGAGCAGCCCCGGGCCTGGAGGCCCGGGGCGAGCAGCCCCGGGCCTGGAGGCCCGGGGCGAGCAGCCCCGGGCCTGGAGGCCCGGGGCGAGCAGCCCCGGGCCTGGAGGCCCGGGGCGAGCAGCCCCGGGCCTGGAGGCCCGGGGCGAGCAGCCCCGGGCCTGGAGGCCCGGGGCGAGCAGCCCCGGGCCTGGAGGCCCGGGGCGAGCAGCCCCGGGCCTGGAGGCCCGGGGCGAGCAGCCCCGGGCCTGGAGGCCCGGGGCGAGCAGCCCCGGGCCTGGAGGCCCGGGGCGAGCAGCCCCGGGCCTGGAGGCCCGGGGCGAGCAGCCCCGGGCCTGGAGGCCCGGGGCGAGCAGCCCCGGGCCTGGAGGCCCGGGGCGAGCAGCCCCGGGCCTGGAGGCCCGGGGCGAGCAGCCCCGGGCCTGGAGGCCCGGGGCGAGCAGCCCCGGGCCTGGAGGCCCGGGGCGAGCAGCCCCGGGCCTGGAGGCCCGGGGCGAGCAGCCCCGGGCCTGGAGGCCCGGGGCGAGCAGCCCCGGGCCTGGAGGCCCGGGGCGAGCAGCCCCGGGCCTGGAGGCCCGGGGCGAGCAGCCCCGGGCCTGGAGGCCCGGGGCGAGCAGCCCCGGGCCTGGAGGCCCGGGGCGAGCAGCCCCGGGCCTGGAGGCCCGGGGCGAGCAGCCCCGGGCCTGGAGGCCCGGGGCCAGCAGCCCCGGGCCTGGAGGCCCGGGGCGAGCAGCCCCGGGCCTGGAGGCCCGGGGCCAGCAGCCCCGGGCCTGGAGGCCCGGGGCCAGCAGCCCCGGGCCTGGAGGCCCGGGGCCAGCAGCCCCGGGCCTGGAGGCCCGGGGCCAGCAGCCCCGGGCCTGGAGGCCCGGGGCCAGCAGCCCCGGGCCTGGAGGCCCGGGGCCAGCAGCCCCGGGCCTGGAGGCCCGGGGCCAGCAGCCCCGGGCCTGGAGGCCCGGGGCCAGCAGCCCCGGGCCTGGAGGCCCGGGGCCAGCAGCCCCGGGCCTGGAGGCCCGGGGCCAGCAGCCCCGGGCCTGGAGGCCCGGGGCCAGCAGCCCCGGGCCTGGAGGCCCGGGGCCAGCAGCCCCGGGCCTGGAGGCCCGGGGCCAGCAGCCCCGGGCCTGGAGGCCCGGGGCCAGCAGCCCCGGGCCTGGAGGCCCGGGGCCAGCAGCCCCGGGCCTGGAGGCCCGGGGCCAGCAGCCCCGGGCCTGGAGGCCCGGGGCCAGCAGCCCCGGGCCTGGAGGCCCGGGGCCAGCAGCCCCGGGCCTGGAGGCCCGGGGCCAGCAGCCCCGGGCCTGGAGGCCCGGGGCCAGCAGCCCCGGGCCTGGAGGCCCGGGGCCAGCAGCCCCGGGCCTGGAGGCCCGGGGCCAGCAGCCCCGGGCCTGGAGGCCCGGGGCCAGCAGCCCCGGGCCTGGAGGCCCGGGGCCAGCAGCCCCGGGCCTGGAGGCCCGGGGCCAGCAGCCCCGGGCCTGGAGGCCCGGGGCCAGCAGCCCCGGGCCTGGAGGCCCGGGGCCAGCAGCCCCGGGCCTGGAGGCCCGGGGCCAGCAGCCCCGGGCCTGGAGGCCCGGGGCCAGCAGCCCCGGGCCTGGAGGCCCGGGGCCAGCAGCCCCGGGCCTGGAGGCCCGGGGCCAGCGGGGCACTTCCCATTTTGTGTCTCCAATCCCTCGGAACTTTCCGGGGAGTTTCTGAGCTGAGACCCCAGTGTCTGGAGGCTGTTTCGGGTTCTGTGACCCCTTTCTCTCAGGTACAGGGTGACTGCCTTCTCTCAGGCTCCAGCCATGGTGAGCCATCGTAATGACTCAGGGCCTGGAGGCCGGGGCTCGTAGCAGGTGTTTGGGATTCTGGGTTTCGCATCCCTCGGTCCTGACCCGGGAGTACCGGAGTGGAGAGGATGGGTTGTTGGCTTTTCAGGATTCAGGCATATGTCTCCTTGGGATTTTAGGCTTGTAGTATAGTCCCTGGTAGGGCTGCTTGGAATTCTGTGTCTCCCACTTCTCCATCCTTCCCCGTAAGTTTCTGAGCTGAGACCCCAAGGTCTGGACTCTGTGTGGGAAACACTGGCCCGTTTCTGTCACTGACAGGGAGAGGCTTCAGCCCTGATGCGCCATGGAAAGATAGAGCCCCGGGCGTGGAGGCCCAGGTCGACCAGGAGCACTACCCATTTGGCGAATCCGATCCCTCGGAACTTGCCCGGGATTTTCTGAGCAGGGAACCCAGGGCCTGGAGGGTGTTTGTGTTTGTGTGACCCCTTCTCTAAGGTACAGGAACGGCTTCAGTCATAGTGAGCCATGGCGAGCAGCCCCGGGCGTGGAGGCCCGGGGCGAGCGTGGCACTTCCCATTCTGTGTCTCCAATCCCTCGGAACTTTCCGGGGAGTTTCTGAGCTGAGACCCCAGTGTCTGGAGGCTGTTTCGGGTTCTGTGACCTCTTTCTCTCAGGTACAGGGTGACTGCCTTCTCTCA
Organism: Prionailurus viverrinus; assembly: GCF_022837055.1. Classification (NCBI taxonomy): domain Eukaryota; kingdom Metazoa; phylum Chordata; class Mammalia; order Carnivora; family Felidae; genus Prionailurus; species Prionailurus viverrinus. Next base: position 15,322 of record NW_025927508.1, read on the forward strand.
GGCTCCAACCATGGTGAGCCATCGTAATGTCTCAGGGCCTGGAGGCCGGGGCTCGTAGCAGGTGTTTGGGATTCTGGGTCTCGCATCCCTCGGTCCTGACCCGGGAGTACCGGAGTGGAGAGGAAGGGTTGTTGGCTTTTCAGGAATCAGGCATATGTCTCCTTGGGATTTTAGGCTTGTAGTATAGTCCCTGGTAGGGCTGCTTGGAATTCTGTGTCTCCCACTTCTCCATCCTTCCCCGTAAGTTTCTGAGCTGAGACCCCAAGGTCTGGACTCTGTGTGGGAAACACTGGCCCGTTTCTGTCACTGACAGGGAGAGGCTTCAGCCCTGATGCGCCATGGAAAGATAGAGCCCCGGGCGTGGAGGCCCGGGTCGACCAGGAGCACTACCCATTTGGCGAATCCGATCCCTCGGAACTTGCCCGGGATTTTCTGAGCAGGGAACCCAGGGCCTGGAGGGTGTTTGTGTTTGTGTGACCCCCTTCTCTAAGGTACAGGAACGGCTTCAGTCATAGTGAGCCATGGCGAGCAGCCCCGGGCGTGGAGGCCCGGGGCGAGCAGCCCCGGGCGTGGAGGCCCGGGGCGAGCAGCCCCGGGCGTGGAGGCCCGGGGCGAGCAGCCCCGGGCGTGGAGGCCCGGGGCGAGCAGCCCCGGGCCTGGAGGCCCGGGGCGAGCAGCCCCGGGCCTGGAGGCCCGGGGCGAGCAGCCCCGGGCCTGGAGGCCCGGGGCGAGCAGCCCCGGGCCTGGAGGCCCGGGGCGAGCAGCCCCGGGCCTGGAGGCCCGGGGCGAGCAGCCCCGGGCCTGGAGGCCCGGGGCGAGCAGCCCCGGGCCTGGAGGCCCGGGGCGAGCAGCCCCGGGCCTGGAGGCCCGGGGCGAGCAGCCCCGGGCCTGGAGGCCCGGGGCGAGCAGCCCCGGGCCTGGAGGCCCGGGGCGAGCAGCCCCGGGCCTGGAGGCCCGGGGCGAGCAGCCCCGGGCCTGGAGGCCCGGGGCGAGCAGCCCCGGGCCTGGAGGCCCGGGGCGAGCAGCCCCGGGCCTGGAGGCCCGGGGCGAGCAGCCCCGGGCCTGGAGGCCCGGGGCGAGCAGCCCCGGGCCTGGAGGCCCGGGGCGAGCAGCCCCGGGCCTGGAGGCCCGGGGCGAGCAGCCCCGGGCCTGGAGGCCCGGGGCGAGCAGCCCCGGGCCTGGAGGCCCGGGGCGAGCAGCCCCGGGCCTGGAGGCCCGGGGCGAGCAGCCCCGGGCCTGGAGGCCCGGGGCGAGCAGCCCCGGGCCTGGAGGCCCGGGGCGAGCAGCCCCGGGCCTGGAGGCCCGGGGCGAGCAGCCCCGGGCCTGGAGGCCCGGGGCGAGCAGCCCCGGGCCTGGAGGCCCGGGGCGAGCAGCCCCGGGCCTGGAGGCCCGGGGCGAGCAGCCCCGGGCCTGGAGGCCCGGGGCGAGCAGCCCCGGGCCTGGAGGCCCGGGGCGAGCAGCCCCGGGCCTGGAGGCCCGGGGCGAGCAGCCCCGGGCCTGGAGGCCCGGGGCGAGCGGGGCACTTCCCATTCTGTGTCTCCAATCCCTCGGAACTTTCCGGGGAGTTTCTGAGCTGAGACCCCAGTGTCTGGAAGCTGTTTCGGGTTCTGTGACCCCTTTCTCTCAGGTACAGGGTGACTGCCTTCTCTCAGGCTCCAGCCATGGTGAGCCATCGTAATGACTCAGGGCCTGGAGGCCGGGGCTCGTAGCAGGTGTTTGGGATTCTGGGTTTCGCATCCCTCGGTCCTGACCCGGGAGTACCGGAGTGGAGAGGATGGGTTGTTGGCTTTTCAGGATTCAGGCATATGTCTCCTTGGGATTTTAGGCTTGTAGTATAGTCCCTGGTAGGGCTGCTTGGAATTCTGTGTCTCCCACTTCTCCATCCTTCCCCGTAAGTTTCTGAGCTGAGACCCCAAGGTCTGGACTCTGTGTGGGAAACACTGGCCCGTTTCTGTCACTGACAGGGAGAGGCTTCAGCCCTGATGCGCCATGGAAAGATAGAGCCCCGGGCGTGGAGGCCCAGGTCGACCAGGAGCACTACCCATTTGGCGAATCCGATCCCTCGGAACTTGCCCGGGATTTTCTGAGCAGGGAACCCAGGGCCTGGAGGGTGTTTGTGTTTGTGTGACCCCTTCTCTAAGGTACAGGAACGGCTTCAGTCATAGTGAGCCATGGCGAGCAGCCCCGGGCGTGGAGGCCCGGGGCGAGCGTGGCACTTCCCATTCTGTGTCTCCAATCCCTCGGAACTTTCCGGGGAGTTTCTGAGCTGAGACCCCAGTGTCTGGAGGCTGTTTCGGGTTCTGTGACCTCTTTCTCTCAGGTACAGGGTGACTGCCTTCTCTCAGGCTCCAACCATGGTGAGCCATCGTAATGTCTCAGGGCCTGGAGGCCGGGGCTCGTAGCAGGTGTTTGGGATTCTGGGTCTCGCATCCCTCGGTCCTGACCCGGGAGTACCGGAGTGGAGAGGAAGGGTTGTTGGCTTTTCAGGAATCAGGCATATGTCTCCTTGGGATTTTAGGCTTGTAGTATAGTCCCTGGTAGGGCTGCTTGGAATTCTGTGTCTCCCACTTCTCCATCCTTCCCCGTAAGTTTCTGAGCTGAGACCCCAAGGTCTGGACTCTGTGTGGGAAACACTGGCCCGTTTCTGTCACTGACAGGGAGAGGCTTCAGCCCTGATGCGCCATGGAAAGATAGAGCCCCGGGCGTGGAGGCCCGGGTCGACCAGGAGCACTACCCATTTGGCGAATCCGATCCCTCGGAACTTGCCCGGGATTTTCTGAGCAGGGAACCCAGGGCCTGGAGGGTGTTTGTGTTTGTGTGACCCCCTTCTCTAAGGTACAGGAACGGCTTCAGTCATAGTGAGCCATGGCGAGCAGCCCCGGGCGTGGAGGCCCGGGGCGAGCAGCCCCGGGCGTGGAGGCCCGGGGCGAGCAGCCCCGGGCGTGGAGGCCCGGGGCGAGCAGCCCCGGGCGTGGAGGCCCGGGGCGAGCAGCCCCGGGCGTGGAGGCCCGGGGCGAGCAGCCCCGGGCGTGGAGGCCCGGGGCGAGCAGCCCCGGGCGTGGAGGCCCGGGGCGAGCAGCCCCGGGCGTGGAGGCCCGGGGCGAGCAGCCCCGGGCGTGGAGGCCCGGGGCGAGCAGCCCCGGGCGTGGAGGCCCGGGGCGAGCAGCCCCGGGCGTGGAGGCCCGGGGCGAGCAGCCCCGGGCCTGGAGGCCCGGGGCGAGCAGCCCCGGCGTGGAGGCCCGGGGCGAGCAGCCCCGGGCCTGGAGGCCCGGGGCGAGCAGCCCCGGGCCTGGAGGCCCGGGGCGAGCAGCCCCGGGCCTGGAGGCCCGGGGCGAGCAGCCCCGGGCCTGGAGGCCCGGGGCGAGCAGCCCCGGGCCTGGAGGCCCGGGGCGAGCAGCCCCGGGCCTGGAGGCCCGGGGCGAGCAGCCCCGGGCCTGGAGGCCCGGGGCGAGCAGCCCTGGGCCTGGAGGCCCGGGGCACTTCCCATTCTGTGTCTCCAATCCCTCGGAACTTTCCGGGGAGTTTCTGAGCTGAGACCCCAGTGTCTGGAGGCTGTTTCGGGTTCTGTGACCCCTTTCTCTCAGGTACAGGGTGACTGCCTTCTCTCAGGCTCCAGCCATGGTGAGCCATCGTAATGACTCAGGGCCTGGAGGCCGGGGCTCGTAGCAGGTGTTTGGGATTCTGGGTTTCGCATCCCTCGGTCCTGACCCGGGAGTACCGGAGTGGAGAGGATGGGTTGTTGGCTTTTCAGGATTCAGGCATATGTCTCCTTGGATTTTAGGCTTGTAGTATAGTCCCTGGTAGGGCTGCTTGGAATTCTGTGTCTCCCACTTCTCCATCCTTCCCCGTAAGTTTCTGAGCTGAGACCCCAAGGTCTGGACTCTGTGTGGGAAACACTGGCCCGTTTCTGTCACTGACAGGGAGAGGCTTCAGCCTGATGCGCCATGGAAAGATAGAGCCCCGGGCGTGGAGGCCCAGGTCGACCAGGAGCACTACCCATTTGGCGAATCCGATCCCTCGGAACTTGCCCGGGATTTTCTGAGCAGGGAACCCAGGGCCTGGAGGGTGTTTGTGTTTGTGTGACCCCTTCTCTAAGGTACAGGAACGGCTTCAGTCATAGTGAGCCATGGCGAGCAGCCCCGGGGCGTGGAGGCCCGGGGCGAGCGTGGCACTTCCCATTCTGTGTCTCCAATCCCTCGGAACTTTCCGGGGAGTTTCTGAGCTGAGACCCCAGTGTCTGGAGGCTGTTTCGGGTTCTGTGACCTCTTTCTCTCAGGTACAGGGTGACTGCCTTCTCTCAGGCTCCAACCATGGTGAGCCATCGTAATGTCTCAGGGCCTGGAGGCCGGGGCTCGTAGCAGGTGTTTGGGATTCTGGGTCTCGCATCCCTCGGTCCTGACCCGGGAGTACCGGAGTGGAGAGGAAGGGTTGTTGGCTTTTCAGGAATCAGGCATATGTCTCCTTGGGATTTTAGGCTTGTAGTATAGTCCCTGGTAGGGCTGCTTGGAATTCTGTGTCTCCCACTTCTCCATCCTTCCCCGTAAGTTTCTGAGCTGAGACCCCAAGGTCTGGACTCTGTGTGGGAAACACTGGCCCGTTTCTGTCACTGACAGGGAGAGGCTTCAGCCCTGATGCGCCATGGAAAGATAGAGCCCCGGGCGTGGAGGCCCGGGGTCGACCAGGAGCACTACCCATTTGGCGAATCCGATCCTCGGAACTTGCCCGGGATTTTCTGAGCAGGGAACCCAGGGCCTGGAGGGTGTTTGTGTTTGTGTGACCCCCTTCTCTAAGGTACAGGAACGGCTTCAGTCATAGTGAGCCATGGCGAGCAGCCCCGGGCGTGGAGGCCCGGGGCGAGCAGCCCCGGGCGTGGAGGCCCGGGGCGAGCAGCCCCGGGCGTGGAGGCCCGGGGCGAGCAGCCCCGGGCGTGGAGGCCCGGGGCGAGCAGCCCCGGGCGTGGAGGCCCGGGGCGAGCAGCCCCGGGCGTGGAGGCCCGGGGCGAGCAGCCCCGGGCGTGGAGGCCCGGGGGCGAGCAGCCCCGGGCGTGGAGGCCCGGGGCGAGCAGCCCCGGGCGTGGAGGCCCGGGGCGAGCAGCCCCGGGCGTGGAGGCCCGGGGCGAGCAGCCCCGGGCGTGGAGGCCCGGGGCGAGCAGCCCCGGGCGTGGAGGCCCGGGGCGAGCAGCCCCCGGGCGTGGAGGCCCGGGGCGAGCAGCCCCGGGCCTGGAGGCCCGGGGCGAGCAGCCCCGGGCGTGGAGGCCCGGGGCGAGCAGCCCCGGGCCTGGAGGCCCGGGGCGAGCAGCCCCGGGCCTGGAGGCCCGGGCGAGCAGCCCGGGCCTGGAGGCCCGGGGCGAGCAGCCCCGGGCCTGGAGGCCCGGGGCGAGCAGCCCCGGGCCTGGAGGCCGGGGCGAGCAGCCCCGGGCCTGGAGGCCCGGGGCGAGCAGCCCCGGGCCTGGAGGCCCGGGGCGAGCAGCCCTGGGCCTGGAGGCCCGGGGCACTTCCCATTCTGTGTCTCCAATCCCTCGGAACTTTCCGGGGAGTTTCTGAGCTGAGACCCCAGTGTCTGGAGGCTGTTTCGGGTTCTGTGACCCCTTTCTCTCAGGTACAGGGTGACTGCCTTCTCTCAGGCTCCAGCCATGGTGAGCCATCGTAATGACTCAGGGCCTGGAGGCCGGGGCTCGTAGCAGGTGTTTGGGATTCTGGGTTTCGCATCCCTCGGTCCTGACCCGGGAGTACCGGAGTGGAGAGGATGGGTTGTTGGCTTTTCAGGATTCAGGCATATGTCTCCTTGGGATTTTAGGCTTGTAGTATAGTCCCTGGTAGGGCTGCTTGGAATTCTGTGTCTCCCACTTCTCCATCCTTCCCCGTAAGTTTCTGAGCTGAGACCCCAAGGTCTGGACTCTGTGTGGGAAACACTGGCCCGTTTCTGTCACTGACAGGGAGAGGCTTCAGCCCTGATGCGCCATGGAAAGATAGAGCCCCGGGCGTGGAGGCCCAGGTCGACCAGGAGCACTACCCATTTGGCGAATCCGATCCCTCGGAACTTGCCCGGGATTTTCTGAGCAGGGAACCCAGGGCCTGGAGGGTGTTTGTGTTTGTGTGACCCCTTCTCTAAGGTACAGGAACGGCTTCAGTCATAGTGAGCCATGGCGAGCAGCCCCGGGCGTGGAGGCCCGGGGCGAGCGTGGCACTTCCCATTCTGTGTCTCCAATCCCTCGGAACTTTCCGGGGAGTTTCTGAGCTGAGACCCCAGTGTCTGGAGGCTGTTTCGGGTTCTGTGACCTCTTTCTCTCAGGTACAGGGTGACTGCCTTCTCTCAGGCTCCAACCATGGTGAGCCATCGTAATGTCTCAGGGCCTGGAGGCCGGGGCTCGTAGCAGGTGTTTGGGATTCTGGGTCTCGCATCCCTCGGTCCTGACCCGGGAGTACCGGAGTGGAGAGGAAGGGTTGTTGGCTTTTCAGGAATCAGGCATATGTCTCCTTGGGATTTTAGGCTTGTAGTATAGTCCCTGGTAGGGCTGCTTGGAATTCTGTGTCTCCCACTTCTCCATCCTTCCCCGTAAGTTTCTGAGCTGAGACCCCAAGGTCTGGACTCTGTGTGGGAAACACTGGCCCGTTTCTGTCACTGACAGGGAGAGGCTTCAGCCCTGATGCGCCATGGAAAGATAGAGCCCCGGGCGTGGAGGCCCGGGTCGACCAGGAGCACTACCCATTTGGCGAATCCGATCCCTCGGAACTTGCCCGGGATTTTCTGAGCAGGGAACCCAGGGCCTGGAGGGTGTTTGTGTTTGTGTGACCCCCTTCTCTAAGGTACAGGAACGGCTTCAGTCATAGTGAGCCATGGCGAGCAGCCCCGGGCGTGGAGGCCCGGGGCGAGCAGCCCCGGGCGTGGAGGCCCGGGGCGAGCAGCCCCGGGCGTGGAGGCCCGGGGCGAGCAGCCCCGGGCGTGGAGGCCCGGGGCGAGCAGCCCCGGGCGTGGAGGCCCGGGGCGAGCAGCCCCGGGCGTGGAGGCCCGGGGCGAGCAGCCCCGGGCGTGGAGGCCCGGGGCGAGCAGCCCCGGGCCTGGAGGCCCGGGGCGAGCAGCCCCGGGCCTGGAGGCCCGGGGCGAGCAGCCCCGGGCGTGGAGGCCCGGGGCGAGCAGCCCCGGGCGTGGAGGCCCGGGCGAGCAGCCCCGGGCCTGGAGGCCCGGGGCGAGCAGCCCCGGGCCTGGAGGCCCGGGGCGAGCAGCCCCGGGCCTGGAGGCCCGGGGCGAGCAGCCCCGGGCCTGGAGGCCCGGGGCGAGCAGCCCCGGGCCTGGAGGCCCGGGGCGAGCAGCCCCGGGCCTGGAGGCCCGGGGCGAGCAGCCCCGGGCCTGGAGGCCCGGGGCGAGCAGCCCCGGGCCTGGAGGCCCGGGGCGAGCAGCCCCGGGCCTGGAGGCCCGGGGCGAGCAGCCCCGGGCCTGGAGGCCCGGGGCGAGCAGCCCCGGGCCTGGAGGCCCGGGGCGAGCAGCCCCGGGCCTGGAGGCCCGGGGCGAGCAGCCCCGGGCCTGGAGGCCCGGGGCGAGCAGCCCCGGGCCTGGAGGCCCGGGGCGAGCAGCCCCGGGCCTGGAGGCCCGGGGCGAGCAGCCCCGGGCCTGGAGGCCCGGGGCGAGCAGCCCCGGGCCTGGAGGCCCGGGGGCGAGCAGCCCCGGGCCTGGAGGCCCGGGGCGAGCAGCCCCGGGCCTGGAGGCCCGGGGCGAGCAGCCCGGGCCTGGAGGCCCGGGGCGAGCAGCCCCGGGCCTGGAGGCCCGGGGCGAGCAGCCCCGGGCCTGGAGGCCCGGGGCGAGCAGCCCCGGGCCTGGAGGCCCGGGGCGAGCAGCCCCGGGCCTGGAGGCCCGGGGCGAGCAGCCCCGGGCCTGGAGGCCCGGGGCGAGCGGGGCACTTCCCATTCTGTGTCTCCAATCCCTCGGAACTTTCCGGGGAGTTTCTGAGCTGAGACCCCAGTGTCTGGAGGCTGTTTCGGGTTCTGTGACCCCTTTCTCTCAGGTACAGGGTGACTGCCTTCTCTCAGGCTCCAGCCATGGTGAGCCATCGTAATGACTCAGGGCCTGGAGGCCGGGGCTCGTAGCAGGTGTTTGGGATTCTGGGTTTCGCATCCCTCGGTCCTGACCCGGGAGTACCGGAGTGGAGAGGATGGGTTGTTGGCTTTTCAGGATTCAGGCATATGTCTCCTTGGGATTTTAGGCTTGTAGTATAGTCCCTGGTAGGGCTGCTTGGAATTCTGTGTCTCCCACTTCTCCATCCTTCCCCGTAAGTTTCTGAGCTGAGACCCCAAGGTCTGGACTCTGTGTGGGAAACACTGGCCCGTTTCTGTCACTGACAGGGAGAGGCTTCAGCCCTGATGCGCCATGGAAAGATAGAGCCCCGGGCGTGGAGGCCCAGGTCGACCAGGAGCACTACCCATTTGGCGAATCCGATCCCTCGGAACTTGCCCGGGATTTTCTGAGCAGGGAACCCAGGGCCTGGAGGGTGTTTGTGTTTGTGTGACCCCTTCTCTAAGGTACAGGAACGGCTTCAGTCATAGTGAGCCATGGCGAGCAGCCCCGGGCGTGGAGGCCCGGGGCGAGCGTGGCACTTCCCATTCTGTGTCTCCAATCCCTCGGAACTTTCCGGGGAGTTTCTGAGCTGAGACCCCAGTGTCTGGAGGCTGTTTCGGGTTCTGTGACCTCTTTCTCTCAGGTACAGGGTGACTGCCTTCTCTCAGGCTCCAACCATGGTGAGCCATCGTAATGTCTCAGGGCCTGGAGGCCGGGGCTCGTAGCAGGTGTTTGGGATTCTGGGTCTCGCATCCCTCGGTCCTGACCCGGGAGTACCGGAGTGGAGAGGAAGGGTTGTTGGCTTTTCAGGAATCAGGCATATGTCTCCTTGGGATTTTAGGCTTGTAGTATAGTCCCTGGTAGGGCTGCTTGGAATTCTGTGTCTCCCACTTCTCCATCCTTCCCCGTAAGTTTCTGAGCTGAGACCCCAAGGTCTGGACTCTGTGTGGGAAACACTGGCCCGTTTCTGTCACTGACAGGGAGAGGCTTCAGCCCTGATGCGCCATGGAAAGATAGAGCCCCGGGCGTGGAGGCCCGGGGTCGACCAGGAGCACTACCCATTTGGCGAATCCGATCCCTCGGAACTTGCCCGGGATTTTCTGAGCAGGGAACCCAGGGCCTGGAGGGTGTTTGTGTTTGTGTGACCCCCTTCTCTAAGGTACAGGAACGGCTTCAGTCATAGTGAGCCATGGCGAGCAGCCCCGGGCGTGGAGGCCCGGGGCGAGCAGCCCCGGGCGTGGAGGCCCGGGGCGAGCAGCCCCGGGCGTGGAGGCCCGGGGCGAGCAGCCCCGGGCGTGGAGGCCCGGGGCGAGCAGCCCCGGGCGTGGAGGCCCGGGGCGAGCAGCCCCGGGCGTGGAGGCCCGGGGCGAGCAGCCCCGGGCGTGGAGGCCCGGGGCGAGCAGCCCCGGGCGTGGAGGCCCGGGGCGAGCAGCCCCGGGCGTGGAGGCCCGGGGCGAGCAGCCCCGGGCGTGGAGGCCCGGGGCGAGCAGCCCCGGGCGTGGAGGCCCGGGGCGAGCAGCCCCGGGCGTGGAGGCCCGGGGCGAGCAGCCCCGGGCGTGGAGGCCCGGGGCGAGCAGCCCCGGGCCTGGAGGCCCGGGGCGAGCAGCCCCGGGCCGTGGAGGCCCGGGGCGAGCAGCCCCGGGCCTGGAGGCCCGGGGCGAGCAGCCCCGGGCGTGGAGGCCCGGGGCGAGCAGCCCCGGGCCTGGAGGCCCGGGGCGAGCAGCCCCGGGCCTGGAGGCCCGGGGCGAGCAGCCCCGGGCCTGGAGGCCCGGGGCCAGCAGCCCCGGGCCTGGAGGCCCGGGGCGAGCAGCCCCGGGCCTGGAGGCCCGGGGCGAGCAGCCCCGGGCCTGGAGGCCCGGGGCGAGCAGCCCCGGGCCTGGAGGCCCGGGGCGAGCAGCCCCGGGCCTGGAGGCCCGGGGCGAGCAGCCCCGGGCCTGGAGGCCCGGGGCGAGCAGCCCCGGGCCTGGAGGCCCGGGGCGAGCAGCCCCGGGCCTGGAGGCCCGGGGCGAGCAGCCCCGGGCCTGGAGGCGCGGGGCACTTCCCATTCTGTGTCTCCAATCCCTCGGAACTTTCCGGGGAGTTTCTGAGCTGAGACCCCAGTGTCTGGAGGCTGTTTCGGGTTCTGTGACCCCTTTCTCTCAGGTACAGGGTGACTGCCTTCTCTCAGGCTCCAGCCATGGTGAGCCATCGTAATGACTCAGGGCCTGGAGGCCGGGGCTCGTAGCAGGTGTTTGGGATTCTGGGTTTCGCATCCCTCGGTCCTGACCCGGGAGTACCGGAGTGGAGAGGATGGGTTGTTGGCTTTTCAGGATTCAGGCATATGTCTCCTTGGGATTTTAGGCTTGTAGTATAGTCCCTGGTAGGCTGCTTGGAATTCTGTGTCTCCCACTTCTCCATCCTTCCCCGTAAGTTTCTGAGCTGAGACCCCAAGGTCTGGACTCTGTGTGGGAAACACTGGCCCGTTTCTGTCACTGACAGGGAGAGGCTTCAGCCCTGATGCGCCATGGAAAGATAGAGCCCCGGGCGTGGAGGCCCAGGTCGACCAGGAGCACTACCCATTTGGCGAATCCGATCCCTCGGAACTTGCCCGGGATTTTCTGAGCAGGGAACCCAGGGCCTGGAGGGTGTTTGTGTTTGTGTGACCCCTTCTCTAAGGTACAGGAACGGCTTCAGTCATAGTGAGCCATGGCGAGCAGCCCCGGGCGTGGAGGCCCGGGGCGAGCGTGGCACTTCCCATTCTGTGTCTCCAATCCCTCGGAACTTTCCGGGGAGTTTCTGAGCTGAGACCCCAGTGTCTGGAGGCTGTTTCGGGTTCTGTGACCTCTTTCTCTCAGGTACAGGGTGACTGCCTTCTCTCAGGCTCCAACCATGGTGAGCCATCGTAATGTCTCAGGGCCTGGAGGCCGGGGCTCGTAGCAGGTGTTTGGGATTCTGGGTCTCGCATCCCTCGGTCCTGACCCGGGAGTACCGGAGTGGAGAGGAAGGGTTGTTGGCTTTTCAGGAATCAGGCATATGTCTCCTTGGGATTTTAGGCTTGTAGTATAGTCCCTGGTAGGGCTGCTTGGAATTCTGTGTCTCCCACTTCTCCATCCTTCCCCGTAAGTTTCTGAGCTGAGACCCCAAGGTCTGGACTCTGTGTGGGAAACACTGGCCCGTTTCTGTCACTGACAGGGAGAGGCTTCAGCCCTGATGCGCCATGGAAAGATAGAGCCCCGGGCGTGGAGGCCCGGGTCGACCAGGAGCACTACCCATTTGGCGAATCCGATCCCTCGGAACTTGCCCGGGATTTTCTGAGCAGGGAACCCAGGGCCTGGAGGGTGTTTGTGTTTGTGTGACCCCCTTCTCTAAGGTACAGGAACGGCTTCAGTCATAGTGAGCCATGGCGAGCAGCCCCGGGCGTGGAGGCCCGGGGCGAGCAGCCCCGGGCGTGGAGGCCCGGGGCGAGCAGCCCCGGGCGTGGAGGCCCGGGGCGAGCAGCCCCGGGCGTGGAGGCCCGGGGCGAGCAGCCCCGGGCGTGGAGGCCCGGGGCGAGCAGCCCCGGGCGTGGAGGCCCGGGGCGAGCAGCCCCGGGCGTGGAGGCCCGGGGCGAGCAGCCCCGGGCGTGGAGGCCCGGGGCGAGCAGCCCCGGGCGTGGAGGCCCGGGGCGAGCAGCCCCGGGCGTGGAGGCCCGGGGCGAGCAGCCCCGGGCGTGGAGGCCCGGGGCGAGCAGCCCCGGGCCTGGAGGCCCGGGGCGAGCAGCCCCGGGCCTGGAGGCCCGGGGCGAGCAGCCCCGGGCCTGGAGGCCCGGGGCGAGCAGCCCCGGGCCTGGAGGCCCGGGGCGAGCAGCCCCGGGCCTGGAGGCCCGGGGCGAGCAGCCCCGGGCCTGGAGGCCCGGGGCGAGCAGCCCCGGGCCTGGAGGCCCGGGGCGAGCAGCCCCGGGCCTGGAGGCCCGGGGCGAGCAGCCCCGGGCCTGGAGGCCCGGGGCGAGCAGCCCCGGGCCTGGAGGCCCGGGGCGAGCAGCCCCGGGCCTGGAGGCCCGGGGCGAGCAGCCCCGGGCCTGGAGGCCCGGGGCGAGCAGCCCCGGGCCTGGAGGCCCGGGGCGAGCAGCCCCGGGCCTGGAGGCCCGGGGCGAGCAGCCCCGGGCCTGGAGGCCCGGGGCGAGCAGCCCCGGGCCTGGAGGCCCGGGGCGAGCAGCCCCGGGCCTGGAGGCCCGGGGCGAGCAGCCCCGGGCCTGGAGGCCCGGGGCGAGCAGCCCCGGGCCTGGAGGCCCGGGGCGAGCAGCCCCGGGCCTCGAGGCCCGGGGCGAGCGGGGCACTTCCCATTCTGTGTCTCCAATCCCTCGGAACTTTCCGGGGAGTTTCTGAGCTGAGACCCCAGTGTCTGGAGGCTGTTTCGGGTTCTGTGACCCCTTTCTCTCAGGTACAGGGTGACTGCCTTCTCTCAGGCTCCAGCCATGGTGAGCCATCGTAATGACTCAGGGCCTGGAGGCCGGGGCTCGTAGCAGGTGTTTGGGATTCTGGGTCTCGCATCCCTCGGTCCTGACCCGGGAGTACCGGAGTGGAGAGGATGGCTTGTTGGCTTTTCAGGATTCAGGCATATGTCTCCTTGGGATTTTAGGCTTGTAGTATAGTCCCTGGTAGGGCTGCTTGGAATTCTGTGTCTCCCACTTCTCCATCCTTCCCCGTAAGTTTCTGAGCTGAGACCCCAAGGTCTGGACTCTGTGTGGGAAACACTGGCCCGTTTCTGTCACTGACAGGGAGAGGCTTCAGCCCTGATGCGCCATGGAAAGATAGAGCCCCGGGCGTGGAGGCCCAGGTCGACCAGGAGCACTACCCATTTGGCGAATCCGATCCCTCGGAACTTGCCCGGGATTTTCTGAGCAGGGAACCCAGGGCCTGGAGGGTGTTTGTGTTTGTGTGACCCCTTCTCTAAGGTACAGGAACGGCTTCAGTCATAGTGAGCCATGGCGAGCAGCCCCGGGCGTGGAGGCCCGGGGCGAGCGTGGCACTTCCCATTCTGTGTCTCCAATCCCTCGGAACTTTCCGGGGAGTTTCTGAGCTGAGACCCCAGTGTCTGGAGGCTGTTTCGGGTCCTGTGACCTCTTTCTCTCAGGTACAGGGTGACTGCCTTCTCTCAGGCTCCAACCATGGTGAGCCATCGTAATGTCTCAGGGCCTGGAGGCCGGGGCTCGTAGCAGGTGTTTGGGATTCTGGGTCTCGCATCCCTCGGTCCTGACCCGGGAGTACCGGAGTGGAGAGGAAGGGTTGTTGGCTTTTCAGGAATCAGGCATATGTCTCCTTGGGATTTTAGGCTTGTAGTATAGTCCCTGGTAGGGCTGCTTGGAATTCTGTGTCTCCCACTTCTCCATCCTTCCCCGTAAGTTTCTGAGCTGAGACCCCAAGGTCTGGACTCTGTGTGGGAAACACTGGCCCGTTTCTGTCACTGACAGGGAGAGGCTTAAGCCCTGATGCGCCATGGAAAGATAGAGCCCCGGGCGTGGAGGCCCGGGTCGACCAGGAGCACTACCCATTTGGCGAATCCGATCCCTCGGAACTTGCCCGGGATTTTCTGAGCAGGGAACCCAGGGCCTGGAGGGTGTTTGTGTTTGTGTGACCCCCTTCTCTAAGGTACAGGAACGGCTTCAGTCATAGTGAGCCATGGCGAGCAGCCCCGGGCGTGGAGGCCCGGGGCGAGCAGCCCCGGGCGTGGAGGCCCGGGGCGAGCAGCCCCGGGCGTGGAGGCCCGGGGCGAGCAGCCCCGGGCGTGGAGGCCCGGGGCGAGCAGCCCCGGGCGTGGAGGCCCGGGGCGAGCAGCCCCGGGCGTGGAGGCCCGGGGCGAGCAGCCCCGGGCGTGGAGGCCCGGGGCGAGCAGCCCCGGGCGTGGAGGCCCGGGGCGAGCAGCCCCGGGCGTGGAGGCCCGGGGCGAGCAGCCCCGGGCGTGGAGGCCCGGGGCGAGCAGCCCCGGGCGTGGAGGCCCGGGGCGAGCAGCCCCGGGCGTGGAGGCCCGGGGCGAGCAGCCCCGGGCCTGGAGGCCCGGGGCGAGCAGCCCCGGGCCTGGAGGCCCGGGGCGAGCAGCCCCGGGCCTGGAGGCCCGGGGCGAGCAGCCCCGGGCCTGGAGGCCCGGGGCGAGCAGCCCCGGGCCTGGAGGCCCGGGGCGAGCAGCCCCGGGCCTGGAGGCCCGGGGCGAGCAGCCCCGGGCCTGGAGGCCCGGGGCGAGCAGCCCCGGGCCTGGAGGCCCGGGGCGAGCAGCCCCGGGCCTGGAGGCCCGGGGCGAGCAGCCCCGGGCCTGGAGGCCCGGGGCGAGCAGCCCCGGGCCTGGAGGCCCGGGGCGAGCAGCCCCGGGCCTGGAGGCCCGGGGCGAGCAGCCCCGGGCCTGGAGGCCCGGGGCGAGCAGCCCCGGGCCTGGAGGCCCGGGGCCAGCAGCCCCGGGCCTGGAGGCCCGGGGCCAGCAGCCCCGGGCCTGGAGGCCCGGGGCCAGCAGCCCCGGGCCTGGAGGCCCGGGGCCAGCAGCCCCGGGCCTGGAGGCCCGGGGCCAGCAGCCCCGGGCCTGGAGGCCCGGGGCCAGCAGCCCCGGGCCTGGAGGCCCGGGGCCAGCAGCCCCGGGCCTGGAGGCCCGGGGCCAGCAGCCCCGGGCCTGGAGGCCCGGGGCCAGCAGCCCCGGGCCTGGAGGCCCGGGGCCAGCAGCCCCGGGCCTGGAGGCCCGGGGCCAGCAGCCCCGGGCCTGGAGGCCCGGGGCCAGCAGCCCCGGGCCTGGAGGCCCGGGGCGAGCGGGGCACTTCCCATTCTGTGTCTCCAATCCCTCGGAACTTTCCGGGGAGTTTCTGAGCTGAGACCCCAGTGTCTGGAGGCTGTTTCGGGTTCTGTGACCCCTTTCTCTCAGGTACAGGGTGACTGCCTTCTCTCAGGCTCCAGCCATGGTGAGCCATCGTAATGACTCAGGGCCTGGAGGCCGGGGCTCGTAGCAGGTGTTTGGGATTCTGGGTTTCGCATCCCTCGGTCCTGACCCGGGAGTACCGGAGTGGAGAGGATGGGTTGTTGGCTTTTCAGGATTCAGGCATATGTCTCCTTGGGATTTTAGGCTTGTAGTATAGTCCCTGGTAGGGCTGCTTGGAATTCTGTGTCTCCCACTTCTCCATCCTTCCCCGTAAGTTTCTGAGCTGAGACCCCAAGGTCTGGACTCTGTGTGGGAAACACTGGCCCGTTTCTGTCACTGACAGGGAGAGGCTTCAGCCCTGATGCGCCATGGAAAGATAGAGCCCCGGGCGTGGAGGCCCAGGTCGACCAGGAGCACTACCCATTTGGCGAATCCGATCCCTCGGAACTTGCCCGGGATTTTCTGAGCAGGGAACCCAGGGCCTGGAGGGTGTTTGTGTTTGTGTGACCCCTTCTCTAAGGTACAGGAACGGCTTCAGTCATAGTGAGCCATGGCGAGCAGCCCCGGGCGTGGAGGCCCGGGGCGAGCGTGGCACTTCCCATTCTGTGTCTCCAATCCCTCGGAACTTTCCGGGGAGTTTCTGAGCTGAGACCCCAGTGTCTGGAGGCTGTTTCGGGTTCTGTGACCTCTTTCTCTCAGGTACAGGGTGACTGCCTTCTCTCAGGCTCCAACCATGGTGAGCCATCGTAATGTCTCAGGGCCTGGAGGCCGGGGCTCGTAGCAGGTGTTTGGGATTCTGGGTCTCGCATCCCTCGGTCCTGACCCGGGAGTACCGGAGTGGAGAGGAAGGGTTGTTGGCTTTTCAGGAATCAGGCATATGTCTCCTTGGGATTTTAGGCTTGTAGTATAGTCCCTGGTAGGGCTGCTTGGAATTCTGTGTCTCCCACTTCTCCATCCTTCCCCGTAAGTTTCTGAGCTGAGACCCCAAGGTCTGGACTCTGTGTGGGAAACACTGGCCCGTTTCTGTCACTGACAGGGAGAGGCTTCAGCCCTGATGCGCCATGGAAAGATAGAGCCCCGGGCGTGGAGGCCCGGGTCGACCAGGAGCACTACTCATTTGGCGAATCCGATCCCTCGGAACTTGCCCGGGATTTTCTGAGCAGGGAACCCAGGGCCTGGAGGGTGTTTGTGTTTGTGTGACCCCCTTCTCTAAGGTACAGGAACGGCTTCAGTCATAGTGAGCCATGGCGAGCAGCCCCGGGCGTGGAGGCCCGGGGCGAGCAGCCCCGGGCGTGGAGGCCCGGGGCGAGCAGCCCCGGGCGTGGAGGCCCGGGGCGAGCAGCCCCGGGCGTGGAGGCCCGGGGCGAGCAGCCCCGGGCGTGGAGGCCCGGGGCGAGCAGCCCCGGGCGTGGAGGCCCGGGGCGAGCAGCCCCGGGCGTGGAGGCCCGGGGCGAGCAGCCCCGGGCGTGGAGGCCCGGGGCGAGCAGCCCCGGGCCTGGAGGCCCGGGGCGAGCAGCCCCGGGCGTGGAGGCCCGGGGCGAGCAGCCCCGGGCCTGGAGGCCCGGGGCGAGCAGCCCCGGGCCTGGAGGCCCGGGGCGAGCAGCCCCGGGCCTGGAGGCCCGGGGCGAGCAGCCCCGGGCCTGGAGGCCCGGGGCCAGCAGCCCCGGGCCTGGAGGCCCGGGGCCAGCAGCCCCGGGCCTGGAGGCCCGGGGCGAGCAGCCCCGGGCCTGGAGGCCCGGGGCGAGCAGCCCCGGGCCTGGAGGCCCGGGGCGAGCAGCCCCGGGCCTGGAGGCCCGGGGCGAGCAGCCCCGGGCCTGGAGGCCCGGGGCGAGCAGCCCCGGGCCTGGAGGCGCGGGGCACTTCCCATTCTGTGTCTCCAATCCCTCGGAACTTTCCGGGGAGTTTCTGAGCTGAGACCCCAGTGTCTGGAGGCTGTTTCGGGTTCTGTGACCCCTTTCTCTCAGGTACAGGGTGACTGCCTTCTCTCAGGCTCCAGCCATGGTGAGCCATCGTAATGACTCAGGGCCTGGAGGCCGGGGCTCGTAGCAGGTGTTTGGGATTCTGGGTTTCGCATCCCTCGGTCCTGACCCGGGAGTACCGGAGTGGAGAGGATGGGTTGTTGGCTTTTCAGGATTCAGGCATATGTCTCCTTGGGATTTTAGGCTTGTAGTATAGTCCCTGGTAGGGCTGCTTGGAATTCTGTGTCTCCCACTTCTCCATCCTTCCCCGTAAGTTTCTGAGCTGAGACCCCAAGGTCTGGACTCTGTGTGGGAAACACTGGCCCGTTTCTGTCACTGACAGGGAGAGGCTTCAGCCCTGATGCGCCATGGAAAGATAGAGCCCCGGGCGTGGAGGCCCAGGTCGACCAGGAGCACTACCCATTTGGCGAATCCGATCCCTCGGAACTTGCCCGGGATTTTCTGAGCAGGGAACCCAGGGCCTGGAGGGTGTTTGTGTTTGTGTGACCCCTTCTCTAAGGTACAGGAACGGCTTCAGTCATAGTGAGCCATGGCGAGCAGCCCCGGGCGTGGAGGCCCGGGGCGAGCGTGGCACTTCCCATTCTGTGTCTCCAATCCCTCGGAACTTTCCGGGGAGTTTCTGAGCTGAGACCTCAGTGTCTGGAGGCTGTTTCGGGTTCTGTGACCTCTTTCTCTCAGGTACAGGGTGACTGCCTTCTCTCAGGCTCCAACCATGGTGAGCCATCGTAATGTCTCAGGGCCTGGAGGCCGGGGCTCGTAGCAGGTGTTTGGGATTCTGGGTCTCGCATCCCTCGGTCCTGACCCGGGAGTACCGGAGTGGAGAGGAAGGGTTGTTGGCTTTTCAGGAATCAGGCATATGTCTCCTTGGGATTTTAGGCTTGTAGTATAGTCCCTGGTAGGGCTGCTTGGAATTCTGTGTCTCCCACTTCTCCATCCTTCCCCGTAAGTTTCTGAGCTGAGACCCCAAGGTCTGGACTCTGTGTGGGAAACACTGGCCCGTTTCTGTCACTGACAGGGAGAGGCTTCAGCCCTGATGCGCCATGGAAAGATAGAGCCCCGGGCGTGGAGGCCCGGGTCGACCAGGAGCACTACCCATTTGGCGAATCCGATCCCTCGGAACTTGCCCGGGATTTTCTGAGCAGGGAACCCAGGGCCTGGAGGGTGTTTGTGTTTGTGTGACCCCCTTCTCTAAGGTACAGGAACGGCTTCAGTCATAGTGAGCCATGGCGAGCAGCCCCGGGCGTGGAGGCCCGGGGCGAGCAGCCCCGGGCGTGGAGGCCCGGGGCGAGCAGCCCCGGGCGTGGAGGCCCGGGGCGAGCAGCCCCGGGCGTGGAGGCCCGGGGCGAGCAGCCCCGGGCGTGGAGGCCCGGGGCGAGCAGCCCCGGGCGTGGAGGCCCGGGGCGAGCAGCCCCGGGCCTGGAGGCCCGGGGCGAGCAGCCCCGGGCCTGGAGGCCCGGGGCGAGCAGCCCCGGGCCTGGAGGCCCGGGGCGAGCAGCCCCGGGCCTGGAGGCCCGGGGCGAGCAGCCCCGGGCCTGGAGGCCCGGGGCGAGCAGCCCCGGGCCTGGAGGCCCGGGGCGAGCAGCCCCGGGCCTGGAGGCCCGGGGCGAGCAGCCCCGGGCCTGGAGGCCCGGGGCGAGCAGCCCCGGGCCTGGAGGCCCGGGGCGAGCAGCCCCGGGCCTGGAGGCCCGGGGCGAGCAGCCCCGGGCCTGGAGGCCCGGGGCGAGCAGCCCCGGGCCTGGAGGCCCGGGGCGAGCAGCCCCGGGCCTGGAGGCCCGGGGCGAGCAGCCCCGGGCCTGGAGGCCCGGGGCGAGCAGCCCCGGGCCTGGAGGCCCGGGGCGAGCAGCCCCGGGCCTGGAGGCCCGGGGCGAGCAGCCCCGGGCCTGGAGGCCCGGGGCGAGCAGCCCCGGGCCTGGAGGCCCGGGGCGAGCAGCCCCGGGCCTCGAGGCCCGGGGCGAGCGGGGCACTTCCCATTCTGTGTCTCCAATCCCTCGGAACTTTCCGGGGAGTTTCTGAGCTGAGACCCCAGTGTCTGGAGGCTGTTTCGGGTTCTGTGACCCCTTTCTCTCAGGTACAGGGTGACTGCCTTCTCTCAGGCTCCAGCCATGGTGAGCCATCGTAATGACTCAGGGCCTGGAGGCCGGGGCTCGTAGCAGGTGTTTGGGATTCTGGGTTTCGCATCCCTCGGTCCTGACCCGGGAGTACCGGAGTGGAGAGGATGGGTTGTTGGCTTTTCGGGATTCAGGCATATGTCTCCTTGGGATTTTAGGCTTGTAGTATAGTCCCTGGTAGGGCTGCTTGGAATTCTGTGTCTCCCACTTCTCCATCCTTCCCCGTAAGTTTCTGAGCTGAGACCCCAAGGTCTGGACTCTGTGTGGGAAACACTGGCCCGTTTCTGTCACTGACAGGGAGAGGCTTCAGCCCTGATGCGCCATGGAAATAGAGCCCCGGGCGTGGAGGCCCAGGTCGACCAGGAGCACTACCCATTTGGCGAATCCGATCCCTCGGAACTTGCCCGGGATTTTCTGAGCAGGGAACCCAGGGCCTGGAGGGTGTTTGTGTTTGTGTGACCCCTTCTCTAAGGTACAGGAACGGCTTCAGTCATAGTGAGCCATGGCGAGCAGCCCCGGGCGTGGAGGCCCGGGGCGAGCGTGGCACTTCCCATTCTGTGTCTCCAATCCCTCGGAACTTTCCGGGGAGTTTCTGAGCTGAGACCCCAGTGTCTGGAGGCTGTTTCGGGTTCTGTGACCTCTTTCTCTCAGGTACAGGGTGACTGCCTTCTCTCAGGCTCCAACCATGGTGAGCCATCGTAATGTCTCAGGGCCTGGAGGCCGGGGCTCGTAGCAGGTGTTTGGGATTCTGGGTCTCGCATCCCTCGGTCCTGACCCGGGAGTACCGGAGTGGAGAGGAAGGGTTGTTGGCTTTTCAGGAATCAGGCATATGTCTCCTTGGGATTTTAGGCTTGTAGTATAGTCCCTGGTAGGGCTGCTTGGAATTCTGTGTCTCCCACTTCTCCATCCTTCCCCGTAAGTTTCTGAGCTGAGACCCCAAGGTCTGGACTCTGTGTGGGAAACACTGGCCCGTTTCTGTCACTGACAGGGAGAGGCTTCAGCCCTGATGCGCCATGGAAAGATAGAGCCCCGGGCGTGGAGGCCCGGGTCGACCAGGAGCACTACCCATTTGGCGAATCCGATCCCTCGGAACTTGCCCGGGATTTTCTGAGCAGGGAACCCAGGGCCTGGAGGGTGTTTGTGTTTGTGTGACCCCCTTCTCTAAGGTACAGGAACGGCTTCAGTCATAGTGAGCCATGGCGAGCAGCCCCGGGCGTGGAGGCCCGGGGCGAGCAGCCCCGGGCGTGGAGGCCCGGGGCGAGCAGCCCCGGGCCTGGAGGCCCGGGGCGAGCAGCCCCGGGCCTGGAGGCCCGGGGCGAGCAGCCCCGGGCCTGGAGGCCCGGGGCGAGCAGCCCCCGGGCCTGGAGGCCCGGGGCGAGCAGCCCCGGGCCTGGAGGCCCGGGGCGAGCAGCCCCGGGCCTGGAGGCCCGGGGCGAGCAGCCCCGGGCCTGGAGGCCCGGGGCGAGCAGCCCCGGGCCTGGAGGCCCGGGGCGAGCAGCCCCGGGCCTGGAGGCCCGGGGCGAGCAGCCCCGGGCCTGGAGGCCCGGGGCGAGCAGCCCCGGGCCTGGAGGCCCGGGGCGAGCAGCCCCGGGCCTGGAGGCCCGGGGCGAGCAGCCCCGGGCCTGGAGGCCCGGGGCGAGCAGCCCCGGGCCTGGAGGCCCGGGGCGAGCAGCCCCGGGCCTGGAGGCCCGGGGCGAGCAGCCCCGGGCCTGGAGGCCCGGGGCGAGCAGCCCCCGGGCCTGGAGGCCCGGGGCGAGCAGCCCCGGGCCTGGAGGCCCGGGGCGAGCAGCCCCGGGCCTCGAGGCCCGGGGCGAGCGGGGCACTTCCCATTCTGTGTCTCCAATCCCTCGGAACTTTCCGGGGAGTTTCTGAGGTGAGACCCCAGTGTCTGGAGGCTGTTTCGGGTTCTGTGACCCCTTTCTCTCAGGTACAGGGTGACTGCCTTCTCTCAGGCTCCAGCCATGGTGAGCCATCGTAATGACTCAGGGCCTGGAGGCCGGGGCTCGTAGCAGGTGTTTGGGATTCTGGGTTTCGCATCCCTCGGTCCTGACCCGGGAGTACCGGAGTGGAGAGGATGGGTTGTTGGCTTTTCAGGATTCAGGCATATGTCTCCTTGGGATTTTAGGCTTGTAGTATAGTCCCTGGTAGGGCTGCTTGGAATTCTGTGTCTCCCACTTCTCCATCCTTCCCCGTAAGTTTCTGAGCTGAGACCCCAAGGTCTGGACTCTGTGTGGGAAACACTGGCCCGTTTCTGTCACTGACAGGGAGAGGCTTCAGCCCTGATGCGCCATGGAAAGATAGAGCCCCGGGCGTGGAGGCCCAGGTCGACCAGGAGCACTACCCATTTGGCGAATCCGATCCCTCGGAACTTGCCCGGGATTTTCTGAGCAGGGAACCCAGGGCCTGGAGGGTGTTTGTGTTTGTGTGACCCCTTCTCTAAGGTACAGGAACGGCTTCAGTCATAGTGAGCCATGGCGAGCAGCCCCGGGCGTGGAGGCCCGGGGCGAGCGTGGCACTTCCCATTCTGTGTCTCCAATCCCTCGGAACTTTCCGGGGAGTTTCTGAGCTGAGACCCCAGTGTCTGGAGGCTGTTTCGGGTTCTGTGACCTCTTTCTCTCAGGTACAGGGTGACTGCCTTCTCTCAGGCTCCAACCATGGTGAGCCATCGTAATGTCTCAGGGCCTGGAGGCCGGGGCTCGTAGCAGGTGTTTGGGATTCTGGGTCTCGCATCCCTCGGTCCTGACCCGGGAGTACCGGAGTGGAGAGGAAGGGTTGTTGGCTTTTCAGGAATCAGGCATATGTCTCCTTGGGATTTTAGGCTTGTAGTATAGTCCCTGGTAGGGCTGCTTGGAATTCTGTGTCTCCCACTTCTCCATCCTTCCCCGTAAGTTTCTGAGCTGAGACCCCAAGGTCTGGACTCTGTGTGGGAAACACTGGCCCGTTTCTGTCACTGACAGGGAGAGGCTTCAGCCCTGATGCGCCATGGAAAGATAGAGCCCCGGGCGTGGAGGCCCGGGGTCGACCAGGAGCACTACCCATTTGGCGAATCCGATCCCTCGGAACTTGCCCGGGATTTTCTGAGCAGGGAACCCAGGGCCTGGAGGGTGTTTGTGTTTGTGTGACCCCCTTCTCTAAGGTACAGGAACGGCTTCAGTCATAGTGAGCCATGGCGAGCAGCCCCGGGCGTGGAGGCCCGGGGCGAGCAGCCCGGGCGTGGAGGCCCGGGGCGAGCAGCCCCGGGCGTGGAGGCCCGGGGCGAGCAGCCCCGGGCGTGGAGGCCCGGGGCGAGCAGCCCCGGGCGTGGAGGCCCGGGGCGAGCAGCCCCGGGCGTGGAGGCCCGGGGCGAGCAGCCCCGGGCGTGGAGGCCCGGGGCGAGCAGCCCCGGGCGTGGAGGCCCGGGGCGAGCAGCCCCGGGCGTGGAGGCCCGGGGCGAGCAGCCCCGGGCGTGGAGGCCCGGGGCGAGCAGCCCCGGGCGTGGAGGCCCGGGGCGAGCAGCCCCGGGCCTGGAGGCCCGGGGCGAGCAGCCCCGGGCCTGGAGGCCCGGGGCGAGCAGCCCCGGGCGTGGAGGCCCGGGGCGAGCAGCCCCGGGCCTGGAGGCCCGGGGCGAGCAGCCCCGGGCCTGGAGGCCCGGGGCGAGCAGCCCCGGGCCTGGAGGCCCGGGGCGAGCAGCCCCGGGCCTGGAGGCCCGGGGCGAGCAGCCCCGGGCCTGGAGGCCCGGGGCGAGCAGCCCCGGGCCTGGAGGCCCGGGGCGAGCAGCCCCGGGCCTGGAGGCCCGGGGCGAGCAGCCCCGGGCCTGGAGGCCCGGGGCGAGCAGCCCCGGGCCTGGAGGCCCGGGGCGAGCAGCCCCGGGCCTGGAGGCCCGGGGCCAGCAGCCCCGGGCCTGGAGGCCCGGGGCGAGCAGCCCCGGGCCTGGAGGCCCGGGGCCAGCAGCCCCGGGCCTGGAGGCCCGGGGCCAGCAGCCCCGGGCCTGGAGGCCCGGGGCCAGCAGCCCCGGGCCTGGAGGCCCGGGGCCAGCAGCCCCGGGCCTGGAGGCCCGGGGCCAGCAGCCCCGGGCCTGGAGGCCCGGGGCCAGCAGCCCCGGGCCTGGAGGCCCGGGGCCAGCAGCCCCGGGCCTGGAGGCCCGGGGCCAGCAGCCCCGGGCCTGGAGGCCCGGGGCCAGCAGCCCCGGGCCTGGAGGCCCGGGGCCAGCAGCCCCGGGCCTGGAGGCCCGGGGCCAGCAGCCCCGGGCCTGGAGGCCCGGGGCCAGCAGCCCCGGGCCTGGAGGCCCGGGGCCAGCAGCCCCGGGCCTGGAGGCCCGGGGCGAGCAGCCCCGGGCCTGGAGGCCCGGGGCGAGCAGCCCCGGGCCTGGAGGCCCGGGGCGAGCGGGGCACTTCCCATTCTGTGTCTCCAATCCCTCGGAACTTTCCGGGGAGTTTCTGAGCTGAGACCCCAGTGTCTGGAGGCTGTTTCGGGTTCTGTGACCCCTTTCTCTCAGGTACAGGGTGACTGCCTTCTCTCAGGCTCCAGCCATGGTGAGCCATCGTAATGACTCAGGGCCTGGAGGCCGGGGCTCGTAGCAGGTGTTTGGGATTCTGGGTTTCGCATCCCTCGGTCCTGACCCGGGAGTACCGGAGTGGAGAGGATGGGTTGTTGGCTTTTCAGGATTCAGGCATATGTCTCCTTGGGATTTTAGGCTTGTAGTATAGTCCCTGGTAGGGCTGCTTGGAATTCTGTGTCTCCCACTTCTCCATCCTTCCCCGTAAGTTTCTGAGCTGAGACCCCAAGGTCTGGACTCTGTGTGGGAAACACTGGCCCGTTTCTGTCACTGACAGGGAGAGGCTTCAGCCCTGATGCGCCATGGAAAGATAGAGCCCCGGGCGTGGAGGCCCAGGTCGACCAGGAGCACTACCCATTTGGCGAATCCGATCCCTCGGAACTTGCCCGGGATTTTCTGAGCAGGGAACCCAGGGCCTGGAGGGTGTTTGTGTTTGTGTGACCCCTTCTCTAAGGTACAGGAACGGCTTCAGTCATAGTGAGCCATGGCGAGCAGCCCCGGGCGTGGAGGCCCGGGGCGAGCGTGGCACTTCCCATTCTGTGTCTCCAATCCCTCGGAACTTTCCGGGGAGTTTCTGAGCTGAGACCCCAGTGTCTGGAGGCTGTTTCGGGTTCTGTGACCTCTTTCTCTCAGGTACAGGGTGACTGCCTTCTCTCAGGCTCCAACCATGGTGAGCCATCGTAATGTCTCAGGGCCTGGAGGCCGGGGCTCGTAGCAGGTGTTTGGGATTCTGGGTCTCGCATCCCTCGGTCCTGACCCGGGAGTACCGGAGTGGAGAGGAAGGGTTGTTGGCTTTTCAGGAATCAGGCATATGTCTCCTTGGGATTTTAGGCTTGTAGTATAGTCCCTGGTAGGGCTGCTTGGAATTCTGTGTCTCCCACTTCTCCATCCTTCCCCGTAAGTTTCTGAGCTGAGACCCCAAGGTCTGGACTCTGTGTGGGAAACACTGGCCCGTTTCTGTCACTGACAGGGAGAGGCTTCAGCCCTGATGCGCCATGGAAAGATAGAGCCCCGGGCGTGGAGGCCCGGGTCGACCAGGAGCACTACCCATTTGGCGAATCCGATCCCTCGGAACTTGCCCGGGATTTTCTGAGCAGGGAACCCAGGGCCTGGAGGGTGTTTGTGTTTGTGTGACCCCCTTCTCTAAGGTACAGGAACGGCTTCAGTCATAGTGAGCCATGGCGAGCAGCCCCGGGCGTGGAGGCCCGGGGCGAGCAGCCCCGGGCGTGGAGGCCCGGGGCGAGCAGCCCCGGGCGTGGAGGCCCGGGGCGAGCAGCCCCGGGCGTGGAGGCCCGGGGCGAGCAGCCCCGGGCGTGGAGGCCCGGGGCGAGCAGCCCCGGGCGTGGAGGCCCGGGGCGAGCAGCCCCGGGCGTGGAGGCCCGGGGCGAGCAGCCCCGGGCGTGGAGGCCCGGGGCGAGCAGCCCCGGGCGTGGAGGCCCGGGGCGAGCAGCCCCGGGCCTGGAGGCCCGGGGCGAGCAGCCCCGGGCGTGGAGGCCCGGGGCGAGCAGCCCCGGGCCTGGAGGCCCGGGGCGAGCAGCCCCGGGCCTGGAGGCCCGGGGCGAGCAGCCCCGGGCGTGGAGGCCCGGGGCGAGCAGCCCCGGGCCTGGAGGCCCGGGGCGAGCAGCCCCGGGCCTGGAGGCCCGGGGCGAGCAGCCCCGGGCCTGGAGGCCCGGGGCGAGCAGCCCCGGGCCTGGAGGCCCGGGGCCAGCAGCCCCGGGCCTGGAGGCCCGGGGCCAGCAGCCCCGGGCCTGGAGGCCCGGGGCCAGCAGCCCCGGGCCTGGAGGCCCGGGGCCAGCAGCCCCGGGCCTGGAGGCCCGGGGCGAGCAGCCCCGGGCCTGGAGGCCCGGGGCGAGCAGCCCCGGGCCTGGAGGCCCGGGGCGAGCAGCCCCGGGCCTGGAGGCCCGGGGCGAGCAGCCCCGGGCCTGGAGGCCCGGGGCGAGCAGCCCCGGGCCTGGAGGCCCGGGGCGAGCAGCCCCGGGCCTGGAGGCCCGGGGCGAGCAGCCCCGGGCCTGGAGGCCCGGGGCGAGCAGCCCCGGGCCTGGAGGCGCGGGGCACTTCCCATTCTGTGTCTCCAATCCCTCGGAACTTTCCGGGGAGTTTCTGAGCTGAGACCCCAGTGTCTGGAGGCTGTTTCGGGTTCTGTGACCCCTTTCTCTCAGGTACAGGGTGACTGCCTTCTCTCAGGCTCCAGCCATGGTGAGCCATCGTAATGACTCAGGGCCTGGAGGCCGGGGCTCGTAGCAGGTGTTTGGGATTCTGGGTTTCGCATCCCTCGGTCCTGACCCGGGAGTACCGGAGTGGAGAGGATGGGTTGTTGGCTTTTCAGGATTCAGGCATATGTCTCCTTGGGATTTTAGGCTTGTAGTATAGTCCCTGGTAGGGCTGCTTGGAATTCTGTGTCTCCCACTTCTCCATCCTTCCCCGTAAGTTTCTGAGCTGAGACCCCAAGGTCTGGACTCTGTGTGGGAAACACTGGCCCGTTTCTGTCACTGACAGGGAGAGGCTTCAGCCCTGATGCGCCATGGAAAGATAGAGCCCCGGGCGTGGAGGCCCAGGTCGACCAGGAGCACTACCCATTTGGCGAATCCGATCCCTCGGAACTTGCCCGGGATTTTCTGAGCAGGGAACCCAGGGCCTGGAGGGTGTTTGTGTTTGTGTGACCCCTTCTCTAAGGTACAGGAACGGCTTCAGTCATAGTGAGCCATGGCGAGCAGCCCCGGGCGTGGAGGCCCGGGGCGAGCGTGGCACTTCCCATTCTGTGTCTCCAATCCCTCGGAACTTTCCGGGGAGTTTCTGAGCTGAGACCCCAGTGTCTGGAGGCTGTTTCGGGTTCTGTGACCTCTTTCTCTCAGGTACAGGGTGACTGCCTTCTCTCAGGCTCCAACCATGGTGAGCCATCGTAATGTCTCAGGGCCTGGAGGCCGGGGCTCGTAGCAGGTGTTTGGGATTCTGGGTCTCGCATCCCTCGGTCCTGACCCGGGAGTACCGGAGTGGAGAGGAAGGGTTGTTGGCTTTTCAGGAATCAGGCATATGTCTCCTTGGGATTTTAGGCTTGTAGTATAGTCCCTGGTAGGGCTGCTTGGAATTCTGTGTCTCCCACTTCTCCATCCTTCCCCGTAAGTTTCTGAGCTGAGACCCCAAGGTCTGGACTCTGTGTGGGAAACACTGGCCCGTTTCTGTCACTGACAGGGAGAGGCTTCAGCCCTGATGCGCCATGGAAAGATAGAGCCCCGGGCGTGGAGGCCCGGGTCGACCAGGAGCACTACCCATTTGGCGAATCCGATCCCTCGGAACTTGCCCGGGATTTTCTGAGCAGGGAACCCAGGGCCTGGAGGGTGTTTGTGTTTGTGTGACCCCCTTCTCTAAGGTACAGGAACGGCTTCAGTCATAGTGAGCCATGGCGAGCAGCCCCGGGCGTGGAGGCCCGGGGCGAGCAGCCCCGGGCGTGGAGGCCCGGGGCGAGCAGCCCCGGGCGTGGAGGCCCGGGGCGAGCAGCCCCGGGCGTGGAGGCCCGGGGCGAGCAGCCCCGGGCGTGGAGGCCCGGGGCGAGCAGCCCCGGGCGTGGAGGCCCGGGGCGAGCAGCCCCGGGCGTGGAGGCCCGGGGCGAGCAGCCCCGGGCGTGGAGGCCCGGGGCGAGCAGCCCCGGGCGTGGAGGCCCGGGGCGAGCAGCCCCGGGCGTGGAGGCCCGGGGCGAGCAGCCCCGGGCGTGGAGGCCCGGGGCGAGCAGCCCCGGGCGTGGAGGCCCGGGGCGAGCAGCCCCGGGCGTGGAGGCCCGGGGCGAGCAGCCCCGGGCCTGGAGGCCCGGGGCGAGCAGCCCCGGGCCTGGAGGCCCGGGGCGAGCAGCCCCGGGCCTGGAGGCCCGGGGCGAGCAGCCCCGGGCCTGGAGGCCCGGGGCGAGCAGCCCCGGGCCTGGAGGCCCGGGGCGAGCAGCCCCGGGCCTGGAGGCCCGGGGCGAGCAGCCCCGGGCCTGGAGGCCCGGGGCGAGCAGCCCCGGGCCTGGAGGCCCGGGGCGAGCAGCCCCGGGCCTGGAGGCCCGGGGCGAGCAGCCCCGGGCCTGGAGGCCCGGGGCGAGCAGCCCCGGGCCTGGAGGCCCGGGGCGAGCAGCCCCGGGCCTGGAGGCCCGGGGCGAGCAGCCCCGGGCCTGGAGGCCCGGGGCGAGCAGCCCCGGGCCTGGAGGCCCGGGGCGAGCAGCCCCGGGCCTGGAGGCCCGGGGCGAGCAGCCCCGGGCCTGGAGGCCCGGGGCGAGCAGCCCCGGGCCTGGAGGCCCGGGGCGAGCAGCCCCGGGCCTGGAGGCCCGGGGCGAGCAGCCCCGGGCCTGGAGGCCCGGGGCGAGCAGCCCCGGGCCTCGAGGCCCGGGGCGAGCAGCCCCGGGCCTGGAGGCCCGGGGCGAGCAGCCCCGGGCCTCGAGGCCCGGGGCGAGCGGGGCACTTCCCATTCTGTGTCTCCAATCCCTCGGAACTTTCCGGGGAGTTTCTGAGCTGAGACCCCAGTGTCTGGAGGCTGTTTCGGGTTCTGTGACCCCTTTCTCTCAGGTACAGGGTGACTGCCTTCTCTCAGGCTCCAGCCATGGTGAGCCATCGTAATGACTCAGGGCCTGGAGGCCGGGGCTCGTAGCAGGTGTTTGGGATTCTGGGTTTCGCATCCCTCGGTCCTGACCCGGGAGTACCGGAGTGGAGAGGATGGGTTGTTGGCTTTTCAGGATTCAGGCATATGTCTCCTTGGGATTTTAGGCTTGTAGTATAGTCCCTGGTAGGGCTGCTTGGAATTCTGTGTCTCCCACTTCTCCATCCTTCCCCGTAAGTTTCTGAGCTGAGACCCCAAGGTCTGGACTCTGTGTGGGAAACACTGGCCCGTTTCTGTCACTGACAGGGAGAGGCTTCAGCCCTGATGCGCCATGGAAAGATAGAGCCCCGGGCGTGGAGGCCCAGGTCGACCAGGAGCACTACCCATTTGGCGAATCCGATCCCTCGGAACTTGCCCGGGATTTTCTGAGCAGGGAACCCAGGGCCTGGAGGGTGTTTGTGTTTGTGTGACCCCTTCTCTAAGGTACAGGAACGGCTTCAGTCATAGTGAGCCATGGCGAGCAGCCCCGGGCGTGGAGGCCCGGGGCGAGCGTGGCACTTCCCATTCTGTGTCTCCAATCCCTCGGAACTTTCCGGGGAGTTTCTGAGCTGAGACCCCAGTGTCTGGAGGCTGTTTCGGGTTCTGTGACCTCTTTCTCTCAGGTACAGGGTGACTGCCTTCTCTCAGGCTCCAACCATGGTGAGCCATCGTAATGTCTCAGGGCCTGGAGGCCGGGGCTCGTAGCAGGTGTTTGGGATTCTGGGTCTCGCATCCTTCGGTCCTGACCCGGGAGTACCGGAGTGGAGAGGAAGGGTTGTTGGCTTTTCAGGAGTCAGGCATATGTCTCCTTGGGATTTTAGGCTTGTAGTATAGTCCCTGGTAGGGCTGCTTGGAATTCTGTGTCTCCCACTTCTCCATCCTTCCCCGTAAGTTTCTGAGCTGAGACCCCAAGGTCTGGACTCTGTGTGGGAAACACTGGCCCGTTTCTGTCACTGACAGGGAGAGGCTTCAGCCCTGATGCGCCATGGAAAGATAGAGCCCCGGGCGTGGAGGCCCGGGTCGACCAGGAGCACTACCCATTTGGCGAATCCGATCCCTCGGAACTTGCCCGGGATTTTCTGAGCAGGGAACCCAGGGCCTGGAGGGTGTTTGTGTTTGTGTGACCCCCTTCTCTAAGGTACAGGAACGGCTTCAGTCATAGTGAGCCATGGCGAGCAGCCCCGGGCGTGGAGGCCCGGGGCGAGCAGCCCCGGGCGTGGAGGCCCGGGGCGAGCAGCCCCGGGCGTGGAGGCCCGGGGCGAGCAGCCCCGGGCGTGGAGGCCCGGGGCGAGCAGCCCCGGGCGTGGAGGCCCGGGGCGAGCAGCCCCGGGCGTGGAGGCCCGGGGCGAGCAGCCCCGGGCGTGGAGGCCCGGGGCGAGCAGCCCCGGGCGTGGAGGCCCGGGGCGAGCAGCCCCGGGCGTGGAGGCCCGGGGCGAGCAGCCCCGGGCGTGGAGGCCCGGGGCGAGCAGCCCCGGGCCTGGAGGCCCGGGGCGAGCAGCCCCGGGCCTGGAGGCCCGGGGCGAGCAGCCCCGGGCCTGGAGGCCCGGGGCGAGCAGCCCCGGGCCTGGAGGCCCGGGGCGAGCAGCCCCGGGCCTGGAGGCCCGGGGCGAGCAGCCCCGGGCCTGGAGGCCCGGGGCGAGCAGCCCCGGGCCTGGAGGCCCGGGGCGAGCAGCCCCGGGCCTGGAGGCCCGGGGCGAGCAGCCCCGGGCCTGGAGGCCCGGGGCGAGCAGCCCCGGGCCTGGAGGCCCGGGGCGAGCAGCCCCGGGCCTGGAGGCCCGGGGCGAGCAGCCCCGGGCCTGGAGGCCCGGGGCGAGCAGCCCCGGGCCTGGAGGCCCGGGGCGAGCAGCCCCGGGCCTGGAGGCCCGGGGCGAGCAGCCCCGGGCCTCGAGGCCCGGGGCGAGCGGGGCACTTCCCATTCTGTGTCTCCAATCCCTCGGAACTTTCCGGGGAGTTTCTGAGCTGAGACCCCAGTGTCTGGAGGCTGTTTCGGGTTCTGTGACCCCTTTCTCTCAGGTACAGGGTGACTGCCTTCTCTCAGGCTCCAGCCATGGTGAGCCATCGTAATGACTCAGGGCCTGGAGGCCGGGGCTCGTAGCAGGTGTTTGGGATTCTGGGTTTCGCATCCCTCGGTCCTGACCCGGGAGTACCGGAGTGGAGAGGATGGGTTGTTGGCTTTTCAGGATTCAGGCATATGTCTCCTTGGGATTTTAGGCTTGTAGTATAGTCCCTGGTAGGGCTGCTTGGAATTCTGTGTCTCCCACTTCTCCATCCTTCCCCGTAAGTTTCTGAGCTGAGACCCCAAGGTCTGGACTCTGTGTGGGAAACACTGGCCCGTTTCTGTCACTGACAGGGAGAGGCTTCAGCCCTGATGCGCCATGGAAAGATAGAGCCCCGGGCGTGGAGGCCCAGGTCGACCAGGAGCACTACCCATTTGGCGAATCCGATCCCTCGGAACTTGCCCGGGATTTTCTGAGCAGGGAACCCAGGGCCTGGAGGGTGTTTGTGTTTGTGTGACCCCTTCTCTAAGGTACAGGAACGGCTTCAGTCATAGTGAGCCATGGCGAGCAGCCCCGGGCGTGGAGGCCCGGGGCGAGCGTGGCACTTCCCATTCTGTGTCTCCAATCCCTCGGAACTTTCCGGGGAGTTTCTGAGCTGAGACCCCAGTGTCTGGAGGCTGTTTCGGGTTCTGTGACCTCTTTCTCTCAGGTACAGGGTGACTGCCTTCTCTCAGGCTCCAACCATGGTGAGCCATCGTAATGTCTCAGGGCCTGGAGGCCGGGGCTCGTAGCAGGTGTTTGGGATTCTGGGTCTCGCATCCCTCGGTCCTGACCCGGGAGTACCGGAGTGGAGAGGAAGGGTTGTTGGCTTTTCAGGAATCAGGCATATGTCTCCTTGGGATTTTAGGCTTGTAGTATAGTCCCTGGTAGGGCTGCTTGGAATTCTGTGTCTCCCACTTCTCCATCCTTCCCCGTAAGTTTCTGAGCTGAGACCCCAAGGTCTGGACTCTGTGTGGGAAACACTGGCCCGTTTCTGTCACTGACAGGGAGAGGCTTCAGCCCTGATGCGCCATGGAAAGATAGAGCCCCGGGCGTGGAGGCCCGGGTCGACCAGGAGCACTACCCATTTGGCGAATCCGATCCCTCGGAACTTGCCCGGGATTTTCTGAGCAGGGAACCCAGGGCCTGGAGGGTGTTTGTGTTTGTGTGACCCCCTTCTCTAAGGTACAGGAACGGCTTCAGTCATAGTGAGCCATGGCGAGCAGCCCCGGGCGTGGAGGCCCGGGGCGAGCAGCCCCGGGCGTGGAGGCCCGGGGCGAGCAGCCCCGGGCGTGGAGGCCCGGGGCGAGCAGCCCCGGGCGTGGAGGCCCGGGGCGAGCAGCCCCGGGCGTGGAGGCCCGGGGCGAGCAGCCCCGGGCGTGGAGGCCCGGGGCGAGCAGCCCCGGGCGTGGAGGCCCGGGGCGAGCAGCCCCGGGCGTGGAGGCCCGGGGCGAGCAGCCCCGGGCGTGGAGGCCCGGGGCGAGCAGCCCCGGGCGTGGAGGCCCGGGGCGAGCAGCCCCGGGCGTGGAGGCCCGGGGCGAGCAGCCCCGGGCCTGGAGGCCCGGGGCGAGCAGCCCCGGGCCTGGAGGCCCGGGGCGAGCAGCCCCGGGCCTGGAGGCCCGGGGCGAGCAGCCCCGGGCCTGGAGGCCCGGGGCGAGCAGCCCCGGGCCTGGAGGCCCGGGGCGAGCAGCCCCGGGCCTGGAGGCCCGGGGCGAGCAGCCCCGGGCCTGGAGGCCCGGGGCGAGCAGCCCCGGGCCTGGAGGCCCGGGGCGAGCAGCCCCGGGCCTGGAGGCCCGGGGCGAGCAGCCCCGGGCCTGGAGGCCCGGGGCGAGCAGCCCCGGGCCTGGAGGCCCGGGGCGAGCAGCCCCGGGCCTGGAGGCCCGGGGCGAGCAGCCCCGGGCCTGGAGGCCCGGGGCGAGCAGCCCCGGGCCTGGAGGCCCGGGGCGAGCAGCCCCGGGCCTGGAGGCCCGGGGCGAGCAGCCCCGGGCCTGGAGGCCCGGGGCGAGCAGCCCCGGGCCTGGAGGCCCGGGGCGAGCAGCCCCGGGCCTCGAGGCCCGGGGCGAGCAGCCCCGGGCCTGGAGGCCCGGGGCGAGCAGCCCCGGGCCTCGAGGCCCGGGGCGAGCGGGGCACTTCCCATTCTGTGTCTCCAATCCCTCGGAACTTTCCGGGGAGTTTCTGAGCTGAGACCCCAGTGTCTGGAGGCTGTTTCGGGTTCTGTGACCCCTTTCTCTCAGGTACAGGGTGACTGCCTTCTCTCAGGCTCCAGCCATGGTGAGCCATCGTAATGACTCAGGGCCTGGAGGCCGGGGCTCGTAGCAGGTGTTTGGGATTCTGGGTTTCGCATCCCTCGGTCCTGACCCGGGAGTACCGGAGTGGAGAGGATGGGTTGTTGGCTTTTCAGGATTCAGGCATATGTCTCCTTGGGATTTTAGGCTTGTAGTATAGTCCCTGGTAGGGCTGCTTGGAATTCTGTGTCTCCCACTTCTCCATCCTTCCCCGTAAGTTTCTGAGCTGAGACCCCAAGGTCTGGACTCTGTGTGGGAAACACTGGCCCGTTTCTGTCACTGACAGGGAGAGGCTTCAGCCCTGATGCGCCATGGAAAGATAGAGCCCCGGGCGTGGAGGCCCAGGTCGACCAGGAGCACTACCCATTTGGCGAATCCGATCCCTCGGAACTTGCCCGGGATTTTCTGAGCAGGGAACCCAGGGCCTGGAGGGTGTTTGTGTTTGTGTGACCCCTTCTCTAAGGTACAGGAACGGCTTCAGTCATAGTGAGCCATGGCGAGCAGCCCCGGGCGTGGAGGCCCGGGGCGAGCGTGGCACTTCCCATTCTGTGTCTCCAATCCCTCGGAACTTTCCGGGGAGTTTCTGAGCTGAGACCCCAGTGTCTGGAGGCTGTTTCGGGTTCTGTGACCTCTTTCTCTCAGGTACAGGGTGACTGCCTTCTCTCAGGCTCCAACCATGGTGAGCCATCGTAATGTCTCAGGGCCTGGAGGCCGGGGCTCGTAGCAGGTGTTTGGGATTCTGGGTCTCGCATCCTTCGGTCCTGACCCGGGAGTACCGGAGTGGAGAGGAAGGGTTGTTGGCTTTTCAGGAGTCAGGCATATGTCTCCTTGGGATTTTAGGCTTGTAGTATAGTCCCTGGTAGGGCTGCTTGGAATTCTGTGTCTCCCACTTCTCCATCCTTCCCCGTAAGTTTCTGAGCTGAGACCCCAAGGTCTGGACTCTGTGTGGGAAACACTGGCCCGTTTCTGTCACTGACAGGGAGAGGCTTCAGCCCTGATGCGCCATGGAAAGATAGAGCCCCGGGCGTGGAGGCCCGGGTCGACCAGGAGCACTACCCATTTGGCGAATCCGATCCCTCGGAACTTGCCCGGGATTTTCTGAGCAGGGAACCCAGGGCCTGGAGGGTGTTTGTGTTTGTGTGACCCCCTTCTCTAAGGTACAGGAACGGCTTCAGTCATAGTGAGCCATGGCGAGCAGCCCCGGGCGTGGAGGCCCGGGGCGAGCAGCCCCGGGCGTGGAGGCCCGGGGCGAGCAGCCCCGGGCGTGGAGGCCCGGGGCGAGCAGCCCCGGGCGTGGAGGCCCGGGGCGAGCAGCCCCGGGCGTGGAGGCCCGGGGCGAGCAGCCCCGGGCGTGGAGGCCCGGGGCGAGCAGCCCCGGGCGTGGAGGCCCGGGGCGAGCAGCCCCGGGCGTGGAGGCCCGGGGCGAGCAGCCCCGGGCGTGGAGGCCCGGGGCGAGCAGCCCCGGGCGTGGAGGCCCGGGGCGAGCAGCCCCGGGCCTGGAGGCCCGGGGCGAGCAGCCCCGGGCCTGGAGGCCCGGGGCGAGCAGCCCCGGGCCTGGAGGCCCGGGGCGAGCAGCCCCGGGCCTGGAGGCCCGGGGCGAGCAGCCCCGGGCCTGGAGGCCCGGGGCGAGCAGCCCCGGGCCTGGAGGCCCGGGGCGAGCAGCCCCGGGCCTGGAGGCCCGGGGCGAGCAGCCCCGGGCCTGGAGGCCCGGGGCGAGCAGCCCCGGGCCTGGAGGCCCGGGGCGAGCAGCCCCGGGCCTGGAGGCCCGGGGCGAGCAGCCCCGGGCCTGGAGGCCCGGGGCGAGCAGCCCCGGGCCTGGAGGCCCGGGGCGAGCAGCCCCGGGCCTGGAGGCCCGGGGCGAGCAGCCCCGGGCCTCGAGGCCCGGGGCGAGCAGCCCCGGGCCTCGAGGCCCGGGGCGAGCGGGGCACTTCCCATTCTGTGTCTCCAATCCCTCGGAACTTTCCGGGGAGTTTCTGAGCTGAGACCCCAGTGTCTGGAGGCTGTTTCGGGTTCTGTGACCCCTTTCTCTCAGGTACAGGGTGACTGCCTTCTCTCAGGCTCCAGCCATGGTGAGCCATCGTAATGACTCAGGGCCTGGAGGCCGGGGCTCGTAGCAGGTGTTTGGGATTCTGGGTTTCGCATCCCTCGGTCCTGACCCGGGAGTACCGGAGTGGAGAGGATGGGTTGTTGGCTTTTCAGGATTCAGGCATATGTCTCCTTGGGATTTTAGGCTTGTAGTATAGTCCCTGGTAGGGCTGCTTGGAATTCTGTGTCTCCCACTTCTCCATCCTTCCCCGTAAGTTTCTGAGCTGAGACCCCAAGGTCTGGACTCTGTGTGGGAAACACTGGCCCGTTTCTGTCACTGACAGGGAGAGGCTTCAGCCCTGATGCGCCATGGAAAGATAGAGCCCCGGGCGTGGAGGCCCAGGTCGACCAGGAGCACTACCCATTTGGCGAATCCGATCCCTCGGAACTTGCCCGGGATTTTCTGAGCAGGGAACCCAGGGCCTGGAGGGTGTTTGTGTTTGTGTGACCCCTTCTCTAAGGTACAGGAACGGCTTCAGTCATAGTGAGCCATGGCGAGCAGCCCCGGGCGTGGAGGCCCGGGGCGAGCGTGGCACTTCCCATTCTGTGTCTCCAATCCCTCGGAACTTTCCGGGGAGTTTCTGAGCTGAGACCCCAGTGTCTGGAGGCTGTTTCGGGTTCTGTGACCTCTTTCTCTCAGGTACAGGGTGACTGCCTTCTCTCAGGCTCCAACCATGGTGAGCCATCGTAATGTCTCAGGGCCTGGAGGCCGGGGCTCGTAGCAGGTGTTTGGGATTCTGGGTCTCGCATCCCTCGGTCCTGACCCGGGAGTACCGGAGTGGAGAGGAAGGGTTGTTGGCTTTTCAGGAATCAGGCATATGTCTCCTTGGGATTTTAGGCTTGTAGTATAGTCCCTGGTAGGGCTGCTTGGAATTCTGTGTCTCCCACTTCTCCATCCTTCCCCGTAAGTTTCTGAGCTGAGACCCCAAGGTCTGGACTCTGTGTGGGAAACACTGGCCCGTTTCTGTCACTGACAGGGAGAGGCTTCAGCCCTGATGCGCCATGGAAAGATAGAGCCCCGGGCGTGGAGGCCCGGGTCGACCAGGAGCACTACCCATTTGGCGAATCCGATCCCTCGGAACTTGCCCGGGATTTTCTGAGCAGGGAACCCAGGGCCTGGAGGGTGTTTGTGTTTGTGTGACCCCCTTCTCTAAGGTACAGGAACGGCTTCAGTCATAGTGAGCCATGGCGAGCAGCCCCGGGCGTGGAGGCCCGGGGCGAGCAGCCCCGGGCGTGGAGGCCCGGGGCGAGCAGCCCCGGGCGTGGAGGCCCGGGGCGAGCAGCCCCGGGCGTGGAGGCCCGGGGCGAGCAGCCCCGGGCGTGGAGGCCCGGGGCGAGCAGCCCCGGGCGTGGAGGCCCGGGGCGAGCAGCCCCGGGCGTGGAGGCCCGGGGCGAGCAGCCCCGGGCGTGGAGGCCCGGGGCGAGCAGCCCCGGGCGTGGAGGCCCGGGGCGAGCAGCCCCGGGCCTGGAGGCCCGGGGCGAGCAGCCCCGGGCCTGGAGGCCCGGGGCGAGCAGCCCCGGGCCTGGAGGCCCGGGGCGAGCAGCCCCGGGCCTGGAGGCCCGGGGCGAGCAGCCCCGGGCCTGGAGGCCCGGGGCGAGCAGCCCCGGGCCTGGAGGCCCGGGGCGAGCAGCCCCGGGCCTGGAGGCCCGGGGCCAGCAGCCCCGGGCCTGGAGGCCCGGGGCCAGCAGCCCCGGGCCTGGAGGCCCGGGGCCAGCAGCCCCGGGCCTGGAGGCCCGGGGCGAGCAGCCCCGGGCCTGGAGGCCCGGGGCGAGCAGCCCCGGGCCTGGAGGCCCGGGGCGAGCAGCCCCGGGCCTGGAGGCCCGGGGCGAGCAGCCCCGGGCCTGGAGGCCCGGGGCGAGCAGCCCCGGGCCTGGAGGCCCGGGGCGAGCAGCCCCGGGCCTGGAGGCCCGGGGCGAGCAGCCCCGGGCCTGGAGGCCCGGGGCGAGCAGCCCCGGGCCTGGAGGCGCGGGGCACTTCCCATTCTGTGTCTCCAATCCCTCGGAACTTTCCGGGGAGTTTCTGAGCTGAGACCCCAGTGTCTGGAGGCTGTTTCGGGTTCTGTGACCCCTTTCTCTCAGGTACAGGGTGACTGCCTTCTCTCAGGCTCCAGCCATGGTGAGCCATCGTAATGACTCAGGGCCTGGAGGCCGGGGCTCGTAGCAGGTGTTTGGGATTCTGGGTTTCGCATCCCTCGGTCCTGACCCGGGAGTACCGGAGTGGAGAGGATGGGTTGTTGGCTTTTCAGGATTCAGGCATATGTCTCCTTGGGATTTTAGGCTTGTAGTATAGTCCCTGGTAGGGCTGCTTGGAATTCTGTGTCTCCCACTTCTCCATCCTTCCCCGTAAGTTTCTGAGCTGAGACCCCAAGGTCTGGACTCTGTGTGGGAAACACTGGCCCGTTTCTGTCACTGACAGGGAGAGGCTTCAGCCCTGATGCGCCATGGAAAGATAGAGCCCCGGGCGTGGAGGCCCAGGTCGACCAGGAGCACTACCCATTTGGCGAATCCGATCCCTCGGAACTTGCCCGGGATTTTCTGAGCAGGGAACCCAGGGCCTGGAGGGTGTTTGTGTTTGTGTGACCCCTTCTCTAAGGTACAGGAACGGCTTCAGTCATAGTGAGCCATGGCGAGCAGCCCCGGGCGTGGAGGCCCGGGGCGAGCGTGGCACTTCCCATTCTGTGTCTCCAATCCCTCGGAATTTTCCGGGGAGTTTCTGAGCTGAGACCCCAGTGTCTGGAGGCTGTTTCGGGTTCTGTGACCTCTTTCTCTCAGGTACAGGGTGACTGCCTTCTCTCAGGCTCCAACCATGGTGAGCCATCGTAATGTCTCAGGGCCTGGAGGCCGGGGCTCGTAGCAGGTGTTTGGGATTCTGGGTCTCGCATCCCTCGGTCCTGACCCGGGAGTACCGGAGTGGAGAGGAAGGGTTGTTGGCTTTTCAGGAATCAGGCATATGTCTCCTTGGGATTTTAGGCTTGTAGTATAGTCCCTGGTAGGGCTGCTTGGAATTCTGTGTCTCCCACTTCTCCATCCTTCCCCGTAAGTTTCTGAGCTGAGACCCCAAGGTCTGGACTCTGTGTGGGAAACACTGGCCCGTTTCTGTCACTGACAGGGAGAGGCTTCAGCCCTGATGCGCCATGGAAAGATAGAGCCCCGGGCGTGGAGGCCCGGGTCGACCAGGAGCACTACCCATTTGGCGAATCCGATCCCTCGGAACTTGCCCGGGATTTTCTGAGCAGGGAACCCAGGGCCTGGAGGGTGTTTGTGTTTGTGTGACCCCCTTCTCTAAGGTACAGGAACGGCTTCAGTCATAGTGAGCCATGGCGAGCAGCCCCGGGCGTGGAGGCCCGGGGCGAGCAGCCCCGGGCGTGGAGGCCCGGGGCGAGCAGCCCCGGGCGTGGAGGCCCGGGGCGAGCAGCCCCGGGCGTGGAGGCCCGGGGCGAGCAGCCCCGGGCGTGGAGGCCCGGGGCGAGCAGCCCCGGGCGTGGAGGCCCGGGGCGAGCAGCCCCGGGCGTGGAGGCCCGGGGCGAGCAGCCCCGGGCCTGGAGGCCCGGGGCGAGCAGCCCCGGGCCTGGAGGCCCGGGGCGAGCAGCCCCGGGCCTGGAGGCCCGGGGCGAGCAGCCCCGGGCCTGGAGGCCCGGGGCGAGCAGCCCCGGGCCTGGAGGCCCGGGGCGAGCAGCCCCGGGCCTGGAGGCCCGGGGCGAGCAGCCCCGGGCCTGGAGGCCCGGGGCGAGCAGCCCCGGGCCTGGAGGCCCGGGGCGAGCAGCCCCGGGCCTGGAGGCCCGGGGCGAGCAGCCCCGGGCCTGGAGGCCCGGGGCGAGCAGCCCCGGGCCTGGAGGCCCGGGGCGAGCAGCCCCGGGCCTGGAGGCCCGGGGCGAGCAGCCCCGGGCCTGGAGGCCCGGGGCGAGCAGCCCCGGGCCTGGAGGCCCGGGGCGAGCAGCCCCGGGCCTGGAGGCCCGGGGCGAGCAGCCCCGGGCCTGGAGGCCCGGGGCGAGCAGCCCCGGGCCTGGAGGCCCGGGGCGAGCAGCCCCGGGCCTGGAGGCCCGGGGCGAGCAGCCCCGGGCCTGGAGGCCCGGGGCGAGCAGCCCCGGGCCTGGAGGCCCGGGGCGAGCAGCCCCGGGCCTGGAGGCCCGGGGCGAGCAGCCCCGGGCCTGGAGGCCCGGGGCGAGCAGCCCCGGGCCTGGAGGCCCGGGGCGAGCAGCCCCGGGCCTGGAGGCCCGGGGCGAGCAGCCCCGGGCCTGGAGGCCCGGGGCGAGCAGCCCCGGGCCTGGAGGCCCGGGGCGAGCAGCCCCGGGCCTGGAGGCCCGGGGCGAGCAGCCCCGGGCCTCGAGGCCCGGGGCGAGCAGCCCCGGGCCTGGAGGCCCGGGGCGAGCAGCCCCGGGCCTGGAGGCCCGGGGCGAGCAGCCCCGGGCCTCGAGGCCCGGGGCGAGCAGCCCCGGGCCTGGAGGCCCGGGGGCGAGCAGCCCCGGGCCTCGAGGCCCGGGGCGAGCGGGGCACTTCCCATTCTGTGTCTCCAATCCCTCGGAACTTTCCGGGGAGTTTCTGAGCTGAGACCCCAGTGTCTGGAGGCTGTTTCGGGTTCTGTGACCCCTTTCTCTCAGGTACAGGGTGACTGCCTTCTCTCAGGCTCCAGCCATGGTGAGCCATCGTAATGACTCAGGGCCTGGAGGCCGGGGCTCGTAGCAGGTGTTTGGGATTCTGGGTTTCGCATCCCTCGGTCCTGACCCGGGAGTACCGGAGTGGAGAGGATGGGTTGTTGGCTTTTCAGGATTCAGGCATATGTCTCCTTGGGATTTTAGGCTTGTAGTATAGTCCCTGGTAGGGCTGCTTGGAATTCTGTGTCTCCCACTTCTCCATCCTTCCCCGTAAGTTTCTGAGCTGAGACCCCAAGGTCTGGACTCTGTGTGGGAAACACTGGCCCGTTTCTGTCACTGACAGGGAGAGGCTTCAGCCCTGATGCGCCATGGAAAGATAGAGCCCCGGGCGTGGAGGCCCAGGTCGACCAGGAGCACTACCCATTTGGCGAATCCGATCCCTCGGAACTTGCCCGGGATTTTCTGAGCAGGGAACCCAGGGCCTGGAGGGTGTTTGTGTTTGTGTGACCCCTTCTCTAAGGTACAGGAACGGCTTCAGTCATAGTGAGCCATGGCGAGCAGCCCCGGGCGTGGAGGCCCGGGGCGAGCGTGGCACTTCCCATTCTGTGTCTCCAATCCCTCGGAACTTTCCGGGGAGTTTCTGAGCTGAGACCCCAGTGTCTGGAGGCTGTTTCGGGTTCTGTGACCTCTTTCTCTCAGGTACAGGGTGACTGCCTTCTCTCAGGCTCCAACCATGGTGAGCCATCGTAATGTCTCAGGGCCTGGAGGCCGGGGCTCGTAGCAGGTGTTTGGGATTCTGGGTCTCGCATCCCTCGGTCCTGACCCGGGAGTACCGGAGTGGAGAGGAAGGGTTGTTGGCTTTTCAGGAATCAGGCATATGTCTCCTTGGGATTTTAGGCTTGTAGTATAGTCCCTGGTAGGGCTGCTTGGAATTCTGTGTCTCCCACTTCTCCATCCTTCCCCGTAAGTTTCTGAGCTGAGACCCCAAGGTCTGGACTCTGTGTGGGAAACACTGGCCCGTTTCTGTCACTGACAGGGAGAGGCTTCAGCCCTGATGCGCCATGGAAAGATAGAGCCCCGGGCGTGGAGGCCCGGGTCGACCAGGAGCACTACCCATTTGGCGAATCCGATCCCTCGGAACTTGCCCGGGATTTTCTGAGCAGGGAACCCAGGGCCTGGAGGGTGTTTGTGTTTGTGTGACCCCCTTCTCTAAGGTACAGGAACGGCTTCAGTCATAGTGAGCCATGGCGAGCAGCCCCGGGCGTGGAGGCCCGGGGCGAGCAGCCCCGGGCGTGGAGGCCCGGGGCGAGCAGCCCCGGGCGTGGAGGCCCGGGGCGAGCAGCCCCGGGCGTGGAGGCCCGGGGCGAGCAGCCCCGGGCGTGGAGGCCCGGGGCGAGCAGCCCCGGGCGTGGAGGCCCGGGGCGAGCAGCCCCGGGCGTGGAGGCCCGGGGCGAGCAGCCCCGGGCCTGGAGGCCCGGGGCGAGCAGCCCCGGGCCTGGAGGCCCGGGGCGAGCAGCCCCGGGCCTGGAGGCCCGGGGCGAGCAGCCCCGGGCCTGGAGGCCCGGGGCGAGCAGCCCCGGGCCTGGAGGCCCGGGGCGAGCAGCCCCGGGCCTGGAGGCCCGGGGCGAGCAGCCCCGGGCCTGGAGGCCCGGGGCGAGCAGCCCCGGGCCTGGAGGCCCGGGGCGAGCAGCCCCGGGCCTGGAGGCCCGGGGCGAGCAGCCCCGGGCCTGGAGGCCCGGGGCGAGCAGCCCCGGGCCTGGAGGCCCGGGGCGAGCAGCCCCGGGCCTGGAGGCCCGGGGCGAGCAGCCCCGGGCCTGGAGGCCCGGGGCGAGCAGCCCCGGGCCTGGAGGCCCGGGGCGAGCAGCCCCGGGCCTGGAGGCCCGGGGCGAGCAGCCCCGGGCCTGGAGGCCCGGGGCGAGCAGCCCCGGGCCTGGAGGCCCGGGGCGAGCAGCCCCGGGCCTGGAGGCCCGGGGCGAGCAGCCCCGGGCCTGGAGGCCCGGGGCGAGCAGCCCCGGGCCTGGAGGCCCGGGGCGAGCAGCCCCGGGCCTCGAGGCCCGGGGCGAGCAGCCCCGGGCCTGGAGGCCCGGGGCGAGCAGCCCCGGGCCTCGAGGCCCGGGGCGAGCGGGGCACTTCCCATTCTGTGTCTCCAATCCCTCGGAACTTTCCGGGGAGTTTCTGAGCTGAGACCCCAGTGTCTGGAGGCTGTTTCGGGTTCTGTGACCCCTTTCTCTCAGGTACAGGGTGACTGCCTTCTCTCAGGCTCCAGCCATGGTGAGCCATCGTAATGACTCAGGGCCTGGAGGCCGGGGCTCGTAGCAGGTGTTTGGGATTCTGGGTTTCGCATCCCTCGGTCCTGACCCGGGAGTACCGGAGTGGAGAGGATGGGTTGTTGGCTTTTCAGGATTCAGGCATATGTCTCCTTGGGATTTTAGGCTTGTAGTATAGTCCCTGGTAGGGCTGCTTGGAATTCTGTGTCTCCCACTTCTCCATCCTTCCCCGTAAGTTTCTGAGCTGAGACCCCAAGGTCTGGACTCTGTGTGGGAAACACTGGCCCGTTTCTGTCACTGACAGGGAGAGGCTTCAGCCCTGATGCGCCATGGAAAGATAGAGCCCCGGGCGTGGAGGCCCAGGTCGACCAGGAGCACTACCCATTTGGCGAATCCGATCCCTCGGAACTTGCCCGGGATTTTCTGAGCAGGGAACCCAGGGCCTGGAGGGTGTTTGTGTTTGTGTGACCCCTTCTCTAAGGTACAGGAACGGCTTCAGTCATAGTGAGCCATGGCGAGCAGCCCCGGGCGTGGAGGCCCGGGGCGAGCGTGGCACTTCCCATTCTGTGTCTCCAATCCCTCGGAACTTTCCGGGGAGTTTCTGAGCTGAGACCCCAGTGTCTGGAGGCTGTTTCGGGTTCTGTGACCTCTTTCTCTCAGGTACAGGGTGACTGCCTTCTCTCAGGCTCCAACCATGGTGAGCCATCGTAATGTCTCAGGGCCTGGAGGCCGGGGCTCGTAGCAGGTGTTTGGGATTCTGGGTCTCGCATCCCTCGGTCCTGACCCGGGAGTACCGGAGTGGAGAGGAAGGGTTGTTGGCTTTTCAGGAATCAGGCATATGTCTCCTTGGGATTTTAGGCTTGTAGTATAGTCCCTGGTAGGGCTGCTTGGAATTCTGTGTCTCCCACTTCTCCATCCTTCCCCGTAAGTTTCTGAGCTGAGACCCCAAGGTCTGGACTCTGTGTGGGAAACACTGGCCCGTTTCTGTCACTGACAGGGAGAGGCTTCAGCCCTGATGCGCCATGGAAAGATAGAGCCCCGGGCGTGGAGGCCCGGGTCGACCAGGAGCACTACCCATTTGGCGAATCCGATCCCTCGGAACTTGCCCGGGATTTTCTGAGCAGGGAACCCAGGGCCTGGAGGGTGTTTGTGTTTGTGTGACCCCCTTCTCTAAGGTACAGGAACGGCTTCAGTCATAGTGAGCCATGGCGAGCAGCCCCGGGCGTGGAGGCCCGGGGCGAGCAGCCCCGGGCGTGGAGGCCCGGGGCGAGCAGCCCCGGGCGTGGAGGCCCGGGGCGAGCAGCCCCGGGCGTGGAGGCCCGGGGCGAGCAGCCCCGGGCGTGGAGGCCCGGGGCGAGCAGCCCCGGGCGTGGAGGCCCGGGGCGAGCAGCCCCGGGCGTGGAGGCCCGGGGCGAGCAGCCCCGGGCGTGGAGGCCCGGGGCGAGCAGCCCCGGGCGTGGAGGCCCGGGGCGAGCAGCCCCGGGCCTGGAGGCCCGGGGCGAGCAGCCCCGGGCCTGGAGGCCCGGGGCGAGCAGCCCCGGGCCTGGAGGCCCGGGGCGAGCAGCCCCGGGCCTGGAGGCCCGGGGCGAGCAGCCCCGGGCCTGGAGGCCCGGGGCGAGCAGCCCCGGGCCTGGAGGCCCGGGGCGAGCAGCCCCGGGCCTGGAGGCCCGGGGCGAGCAGCCCCGGGCCTGGAGGCCCGGGGCGAGCAGCCCCGGGCCTGGAGGCCCGGGGCGAGCAGCCCCGGGCCTGGAGGCCCGGGGCGAGCAGCCCCGGGCCTGGAGGCCCGGGGCGAGCAGCCCCGGGCCTGGAGGCCCGGGGCGAGCAGCCCCGGGCCTGGAGGCCCGGGGCGAGCAGCCCCGGGCCTGGAGGCCCGGGGCGAGCAGCCCCGGGCCTGGAGGCCCGGGGCGAGCAGCCCCGGGCCTGGAGGCCCGGGGCGAGCAGCCCCGGGCCTGGAGGCCCGGGGCGAGCAGCCCCGGGCCTGGAGGCCCGGGGCGAGCAGCCCCGGGCCTGGAGGCCCGGGGCGAGCAGCCCCGGGCCTGGAGGCCCGGGGCGAGCAGCCCCGGGCCTGGAGGCCCGGGGCGAGCAGCCCCGGGCCTGGAGGCCCGGGGCGAGCAGCCCCGGGCCTCGAGGCCCGGGGCGAGCAGCCCCGGGCCTGGAGGCCCGGGGCGAGCAGCCCCGGGCCTCGAGGCCCGGGGCGAGCGGGGCACTTCCCATTCTGTGTCTCCAATCCCTCGGAACTTTCCGGGGAGTTTCTGAGGTGAGACCCCAGTGTCTGGAGGCTGTTTCGGGTTCTGTGACCCCTTTCTCTCAGGTACAGGGTGACTGCCTTCTCTCAGGCTCCAGCCATGGTGAGCCATCGTAATGACTCAGGGCCTGGAGGCCGGGGCTCGTAGCAGGTGTTTGGGATTCTGGGTTTCGCATCCCTCGGTCCTGACCCGGGAGTACCGGAGTGGAGAGGATGGGTTGTTGGCTTTTCAGGATTCAGGCATATGTCTCCTTGGGATTTTAGGCTTGTAGTATAGTCCCTGGTAGGGCTGCTTGGAATTCTGTGTCTCCCACTTCTCCATCCTTCCCCGTAAGTTTCTGAGCTGAGACCCCAAGGTCTGGACTCTGTGTGGGAAACACTGGCCCGTTTCTGTCACTGACAGGGAGAGGCTTCAGCCCTGATGCGCCATGGAAAGATAGAGCCCCGGGCGTGGAGGCCCAGGTCGACCAGGAGCACTACCCATTTGGCGAATCCGATCCCTCGGAACTTGCCCGGGATTTTCTGAGCAGGGAACCCAGGGCCTGGAGGGTGTTTGTGTTTGTGTGACCCCTTCTCTAAGGTACAGGAACGGCTTCAGTCATAGTGAGCCATGGCGAGCAGCCCCGGGCGTGGAGGCCCGGGGCGAGCGTGGCACTTCCCATTCTGTGTCTCCAATCCCTCGGAACTTTCCGGGGAGTTTCTGAGCTGAGACCCCAGTGTCTGGAGGCTGTTTCGGGTTCTGTGACCTCTTTCTCTCAGGTACAGGGTGACTGCCTTCTCTCAGGCTCCAACCATGGTGAGCCATCGTAATGTCTCAGGGCCTGGAGGCCGGGGCTCGTAGCAGGTGTTTGGGATTCTGGGTCTCGCATCCCTCGGTCCTGACCCGGGAGTACCGGAGTGGAGAGGAAGGGTTGTTGGCTTTTCAGGAATCAGGCATATGTCTCCTTGGGATTTTAGGCTTGTAGTATAGTCCCTGGTAGGGCTGCTTGGAATTCTGTGTCTCCCACTTCTCCATCCTTCCCCGTAAGTTTCTGAGCTGAGACCCCAAGGTCTGGACTCTGTGTGGGAAACACTGGCCCGTTTCTGTCACTGACAGGGAGAGGCTTCAGCCCTGATGCGCCATGGAAAGATAGAGCCCCGGGCGTGGAGGCCCGGGTCGACCAGGAGCACTACCCATTTGGCGAATCCGATCCCTCGGAACTTGCCCGGGATTTTCTGAGCAGGGAACCCAG
This sequence comes from Prionailurus viverrinus, assembly GCF_022837055.1. Lineage (NCBI taxonomy): Eukaryota > Metazoa > Chordata > Mammalia > Carnivora > Felidae > Prionailurus > Prionailurus viverrinus. Next base: position 60,188 of record NW_025927508.1, read on the forward strand.
GGCCTGGAGGGTGTTTGTGTTTGTGTGACCCCCTTCTCTAAGGTACAGGAACGGCTTCAGTCATAGTGAGCCATGGCGAGCAGCCCCGGGCGTGGAGGCCCGGGGCGAGCAGCCCCGGGCGTGGAGGCCCGGGGCGAGCAGCCCCGGGCGTGGAGGCCCGGGGCGAGCAGCCCCGGGCGTGGAGGCCCGGGGCGAGCAGCCCCGGGCGTGGAGGCCCGGGGCGAGCAGCCCCGGGCGTGGAGGCCCGGGGCGAGCAGCCCCGGGCGTGGAGGCCCGGGGCGAGCAGCCCCGGGCGTGGAGGCCCGGGGCGAGCAGCCCCGGGCGTGGAGGCCCGGGGCGAGCAGCCCCGGGCGTGGAGGCCCGGGGCGAGCAGCCCCGGGCGTGGAGGCCCGGGGCGAGCAGCCCCGGGCGTGGAGGCCCGGGGCGAGCAGCCCCGGGCGTGGAGGCCCGGGGCGAGCAGCCCCGGGCGTGGAGGCCCGGGGCGAGCAGCCCCGGGCCTGGAGGCCCGGGGCGAGCAGCCCCGGGCCTGGAGGCCCGGGGCGAGCAGCCCCGGGCCTGGAGGCCCGGGGCGAGCAGCCCCGGGCCTGGAGGCCCGGGGCGAGCAGCCCCGGGCCTGGAGGCCCGGGGCGAGCAGCCCCGGGCCTGGAGGCCCGGGGCGAGCAGCCCCGGGCCTGGAGGCCCGGGGCGAGCAGCCCCGGGCCTGGAGGCCCGGGGCGAGCAGCCCCGGGCCTGGAGGCCCGGGGCGAGCAGCCCCGGGCCTGGAGGCCCGGGGCGAGCAGCCCCGGGCCTGGAGGCCCGGGGCGAGCAGCCCCGGGCCTGGAGGCCCGGGGCGAGCAGCCCCCGGGCCTGGAGGCCCGGGGCGAGCAGCCCCGGGCCTGGAGGCCCGGGGCCAGCAGCCCCGGGCCTGGAGGCCCGGGGCCAGCAGCCCCGGGCCTGGAGGCCCGGGGCCAGCAGCCCCGGGCCTGGAGGCCCGGGGCCAGCAGCCCCGGGCCTGGAGGCCCGGGGCCAGCAGCCCCGGGCCTGGAGGCCCGGGGCCAGCAGCCCCGGGCCTGGAGGCCCGGGGCCAGCAGCCCCGGGCCTGGAGGCCCGGGGCCAGCAGCCCCGGGCCTGGAGGCCCGGGGCCAGCAGCCCCGGGCCTGGAGGCCCGGGGCCAGCAGCCCCGGGCCTGGAGGCCCGGGGCCAGCAGCCCCGGGCCTGGAGGCCCGGGGCCAGCAGCCCCGGGCCTGGAGGCCCGGGGCCAGCAGCCCCGGGCCTGGAGGCCCGGGGCCAGCAGCCCCGGGCCTGGAGGCCCGGGGCCAGCAGCCCCGGGCCTGGAGGCCCGGGGCCAGCAGCCCCGGGCCTGGAGGCCCGGGGCGAGCGGGGCACTTCCCATTCTGTGTCTCCAATCCCTCGGAACTTTCCGGGGAGTTTCTGAGCTGAGACCCCAGTGTCTGGAGGCTGTTTCGGGTTCTGTGACCCCTTTCTCTCAGGTACAGGGTGACTGCCTTCTCTCAGGCTCCAGCCATGGTGAGCCATCGTAATGACTCAGGGCCTGGAGGCCGGGGCTCGTAGCAGGTGTTTGGGATTCTGGGTTTCGCATCCCTCGGTCCTGACCCGGGAGTACCGGAGTGGAGAGGATGGGTTGTTGGCTTTTCAGGATTCAGGCATATGTCTCCTTGGGATTTTAGGCTTGTAGTATAGTCCCTGGTAGGGCTGCTTGGAATTCTGTGTCTCCCACTTCTCCATCCTTCCCCGTAAGTTTCTGAGCTGAGACCCCAAGGTCTGGACTCTGTGTGGGAAACACTGGCCCGTTTCTGTCACTGACAGGGAGAGGCTTCAGCCCTGATGCGCCATGGAAAGATAGAGCCCCGGGCGTGGAGGCCCAGGTCGACCAGGAGCACTACCCATTTGGCGAATCCGATCCCTCGGAACTTGCCCGGGATTTTCTGAGCAGGGAACCCAGGGCCTGGAGGGTGTTTGTGTTTGTGTGACCCCTTCTCTAAGGTACAGGAACGGCTTCAGTCATAGTGAGCCATGGCGAGCAGCCCCGGGCGTGGAGGCCCGGGGCGAGCGTGGCACTTCCCATTCTGTGTCTCCAATCCCTCGGAACTTTCCGGGGAGTTTCTGAGCTGAGACCCCAGTGTCTGGAGGCTGTTTCGGGTTCTGTGACCTCTTTCTCTCAGGTACAGGGTGACTGCCTTCTCTCAGGCTCCAACCATGGTGAGCCATCGTAATGTCTCAGGGCCTGGAGGACGGGGCTCGTAGCAGGTGTTTGGGATTCTGGGTCTCGCATCCCTCGGTCCTGACCCGGGAGTACCGGAGTGGAGAGGAAGGGTTGTTGGCTTTTCAGGAATCAGGCATATGTCTCCTTGGGATTTTAGGCTTGTAGTATAGTCCCTGGTAGGGCTGCTTGGAATTCTGTGTCTCCCACTTCTCCATCCTTCCCCGTAAGTTTCTGAGCTGAGACCCCAAGGTCTGGACTCTGTGTGGGAAACACTGGCCCGTTTCTGTCACTGACAGGGAGAGGCTTCAGCCCTGATGCGCCATGGAAAGATAGAGCCCCGGGCGTGGAGGCCCGGGTCGACCAGGAGCACTACCCATTTGGCGAATCCGATCCCTCGGAACTTGCCCGGGATTTTCTGAGCAGGGAACCCAGGGCCTGGAGGGTGTTTGTGTTTGTGTGACCCCCTTCTCTAAGGTACAGGAACGGCTTCAGTCATAGTGAGCCATGGCGAGCAGCCCCGGGCGTGGAGGCCCGGGGCGAGCAGCCCCGGGCGTGGAGGCCCGGGGCGAGCAGCCCCGGGCGTGGAGGCCCGGGGCGAGCAGCCCCGGGCGTGGAGGCCCGGGGCGAGCAGCCCCGGGCGTGGAGGCCCGGGGCGAGCAGCCCCGGGCGTGGAGGCCCGGGGCGAGCAGCCCCGGGCGTGGAGGCCCGGGGCGAGCAGCCCCGGGCGTGGAGGCCCGGGGCGAGCAGCCCCGGGCGTGGAGGCCCGGGGCGAGCAGCCCCGGGCCTGGAGGCCCGGGGCGAGCAGCCCCGGGCCTGGAGGCCCGGGGCGAGCAGCCCCGGGCGTGGAGGCCCGGGGCGAGCAGCCCCGGGCCTGGAGGCCCGGGGCGAGCAGCCCCGGGCCTGGAGGCCCGGGGCGAGCAGCCCCGGGCCTGGAGGCCCGGGGCGAGCAGCCCCGGGCCTGGAGGCCCGGGGCCAGCAGCCCCGGGCCTGGAGGCCCGGGGCGAGCAGCCCCGGGCCTGGAGGCCCGGGGCGAGCAGCCCCGGGCCTGGAGGCCCGGGGCGAGCAGCCCCGGGCCTGGAGGCCCGGGGCGAGCAGCCCCGGGCCTGGAGGCCCGGGGCGAGCAGCCCCGGGCCTGGAGGCCCGGGGCGAGCAGCCCCGGGCCTGGAGGCCCGGGGCGAGCAGCCCCGGGCCTGGAGGCCCGGGGCGAGCAGCCCCGGGCCTGGAGGCCCGGGGCGAGCAGCCCCGGGCCTGGAGGCCCGGGGCGAGCAGGCCCGGGCCTGGAGGCCCGGGGCGAGCAGGCCCGGGCCTGGAGGCGCGGGGGCACTTCCCATTCTGTGTCTCCAATCCCTCGGAACTTTCCGGGGAGTTTCTGAGCTGAGACCCCAGTGTCTGGAGGCTGTTTCGGGTTCTGTGACCCCTTTCTCTCAGGTACAGGGTGACTGCCTTCTCTCAGGCTCCAGCCATGGTGAGCCATCGTAATGACTCAGGGCCTGGAGGCCGGGGCTCGTAGCAGGTGTTTGGGATTCTGGGTTTCGCATCCCTCGGTCCTGACCCGGGAGTACCGGAGTGGAGAGGATGGGTTGTTGGCTTTTCAGGATTCAGGCATATGTCTCCTTGGGATTTTAGGCTTGTAGTATAGTCCCTGGTAGGGCTGCTTGGAATTCTGTGTCTCCCACTTCTCCATCCTTCCCCGTAAGTTTCTGAGCTGAGACCCCAAGGTCTGGACTCTGTGTGGGAAACACTGGCCCGTTTCTGTCACTGACAGGGAGAGGCTTCAGCCCTGATGCGCCATGGAAAGATAGAGCCCCGGGCGTGGAGGCCCAGGTCGACCAGGAGCACTACCCATTTGGCGAATCCGATCCCTCGGACTTGCCCGGGATTTTCTGAGCAGGGAACCCAGGGCCTGGAGGGTGTTTGTGTTTGTGTGACCCCTTCTCTAAGGTACAGGAACGGCTTCAGTCATAGTGAGCCATGGCGAGCAGCCCCGGGCGTGGAGGCCCGGGGCGAGCGTGGCACTTCCCATTCTGTGTCTCCAATCCCTCGGAACTTTCCGGGGAGTTTCTGAGCTGAGACCCCAGTGTCTGGAGGCTGTTTCGGGTTCTGTGACCTCTTTCTCTCAGGTACAGGGTGACTGCCTTCTCTCAGGCTCCAACCATGGTGAGCCATCGTAATGTCTCAGGGCCTGGAGGCCGGGGCTCGTAGCAGGTGTTTGGGATTCTGGGTCTCGCATCCCTCGGTCCTGACCCGGGAGTACCGGAGTGGAGAGGAAGGGTTGTTGGCTTTTCAGGAATCAGGCATATGTCTCCTTGGGATTTTAGGCTTGTAGTATAGTCCCTGGTAGGGCTGCTTGGAATTCTGTGTCTCCCACTTCTCCATCCTTCCCCGTAAGTTTCTGAGCTGAGACCCCAAGGTCTGGACTCTGTGTGGGAAACACTGGCCCGTTTCTGTCACTGACAGGGAGAGGCTTCAGCCCTGATGCGCCATGGAAAGATAGAGCCCCGGGCGTGGAGGCCCGGGTCGACCAGGAGCACTACCCATTTGGCGAATCCGATCCCTCGGAACTTGCCCGGGATTTTCTGAGCAGGGAACCCAGGGCCTGGAGGGTGTTTGTGTTTGTGTGACCCCCTTCTCTAAGGTACAGGAACGGCTTCAGTCATAGTGAGCCATGGCGAGCAGCCCCGGGCGTGGAGGCCCGGGGCGAGCAGCCCCGGGCGTGGAGGCCCGGGGCGAGCAGCCCCGGGCGTGGAGGCCCGGGGCGAGCAGCCCCGGGCGTGGAGGCCCGGGGCGAGCAGCCCCGGGCGTGGAGGCCCGGGGCGAGCAGCCCCGGGCGTGGAGGCCCGGGGCGAGCAGCCCCGGGCGTGGAGGCCCGGGGCGAGCAGCCCCGGGCGTGGAGGCCCGGGGCGAGCAGCCCCGGGCCTGGAGGCCCGGGGCGAGCAGCCCCGGGCCTGGAGGCCCGGGGCGAGCAGCCCCGGGCCTGGAGGCCCGGGGCGAGCAGCCCCGGGCCTGGAGGCCCGGGGCGAGCAGCCCCGGGCCTGGAGGCCCGGGGCGAGCAGCCCCGGGCCTGGAGGCCCGGGGCGAGCAGCCCCGGGCCTGGAGGCCCGGGGCGAGCAGCCCCGGGCCTGGAGGCCCGGGGCGAGCAGCCCCGGGCCTGGAGGCCCGGGGCGAGCAGCCCCGGGCCTGGAGGCCCGGGGCGAGCAGCCCCGGGCCTGGAGGCCCGGGGCGAGCAGCCCCGGGCCTGGAGGCCCGGGGCGAGCAGCCCCGGCCTGGAGGCCCGGGGCGAGCAGCCCCGGGCCTGGAGGCCCGGGGCGAGCAGCCCCGGGCCTGGAGGCCCGGGGCGAGCAGCCCCGGGCCTGGAGGCCCGGGGCGAGCAGCCCCGGGCCTGGAGGCCCGGGGCGAGCAGCCCCGGGCCTGGAGGCCCGGGGCGAGCAGCCCCGGGCCTGGAGGCCCGGGGCGAGCAGCCCCGGGCCTGGAGGCCCGGGGCGAGCAGCCCCGGGCCTGGAGGCCCGGGGCGAGCAGCCCCGGGCCTGGAGGCCCGGGGCGAGCAGCCCCGGGCCTGGAGGCCCGGGGCGAGCAGCCCCGGGCCTGGAGGCCCGGGGCGAGCAGCCCCGGGCCTGGAGGCCCGGGGCGAGCAGCCCCGGGCCTGGAGGCCCGGGGCGAGCAGCCCCGGGCCTGGAGGCCCGGGGCGAGCAGCCCCGGGCCTGGAGGCCCGGGGCGAGCAGCCCCGGGCCTCGAGGCCCGGGGCGAGCAGCCCCGGGCCTCGAGGCCCGGGGCGAGCAGCCCCGGGCCTCGAGGCCCGGGGCGAGCAGCCCCGGGCCTCGAGGCCCGGGGCGAGCAGCCCCGGGCCTCGAGGCCCGGGGCGAGCAGCCCCGGGCCTCGAGGCCCGGGGCGAGCGGGGCACTTCCCATTCTGTGTCTCCAATCCCTCGGAACTTTCCGGGGAGTTTCTGAGCTGAGACCCCAGTGTCTGGAGGCTGTTTCGGGTTCTGTGACCCCTTTCTCTCAGGTACAGGGTGACTGCCTTCTCTCAGGCTCCAGCCATGGTGAGCCATCGTAATGACTCAGGGCCTGGAGGCCGGGGCTCGTAGCAGGTGTTTGGGATTCTGGGTTTCGCATCCCTCGGTCCTGACCCGGGAGTACCGGAGTGGAGAGGATGGGTTGTTGGCTTTTCAGGATTCAGGCATATGTCTCCTTGGGATTTTAGGCTTGTAGTATAGTCCCTGGTAGGGCTGCTTGGAATTCTGTGTCTCCCACTTCTCCATCCTTCCCCGTAAGTTTCTGAGCTGAGACCCCAAGGTCTGGACTCTGTGTGGGAAACACTGGCCCGTTTCTGTCACTGACAGGGAGAGGCTTCAGCCCTGATGCGCCATGGAAAGATAGAGCCCCGGGCGTGGAGGCCCAGGTCGACCAGGAGCACTACCCATTTGGCGAATCCGATCCCTCGGAACTTGCCCGGGATTTTCTGAGCAGGGAACCCAGGGCCTGGAGGGTGTTTGTGTTTGTGTGACCCCTTCTCTAAGGTACAGGAACGGCTTCAGTCATAGTGAGCCATGGCGAGCAGCCCCGGGCGTGGAGGCCCGGGGCGAGCGTGGCACTTCCCATTCTGTGTCTCCAATCCCTCGGAACTTTCCGGGGAGTTTCTGAGCTGAGACCCCAGTGTCTGGAGGCTGTTTCGGGTTCTGTGACCTCTTTCTCTCAGGTACAGGGTGACTGCCTTCTCTCAGGCTCCAACCATGGTGAGCCATCGTAATGTCTCAGGGCCTGGAGGCCGGGGCTCGTAGCAGGTGTTTGGGATTCTGGGTCTCGCATCCCTCGGTCCTGACCCGGGAGTACCGGAGTGGAGAGGAAGGGTTGTTGGCTTTTCAGGAATCAGGCATATGTCTCCTTGGGATTTTAGGCTTGTAGTATAGTCCCTGGTAGGGCTGCTTGGAATTCTGTGTCTCCCACTTCTCCATCCTTCCCCGTAAGTTTCTGAGCTGAGACCCCAAGGTCTGGACTCTGTGTGGGAAACACTGGCCCGTTTCTGTCACTGACAGGGAGAGGCTTCAGCCCTGATGCGCCATGGAAAGATAGAGCCCCGGGCGTGGAGGCCCGGGTCGACCAGGAGCACTACCCATTTGGCGAATCCGATCCCTCGGAACTTGCCCGGGATTTTCTGAGCAGGGAACCCAGGGCCTGGAGGGTGTTTGTGTTTGTGTGACCCCCTTCTCTAAGGTACAGGAACGGCTTCAGTCATAGTGAGCCATGGCGAGCAGCCCCGGGCGTGGAGGCCCGGGGCGAGCAGCCCCGGCGTGGAGGCCCGGGGCGAGCAGCCCCGGGCGTGGAGGCCCGGGGCGAGCAGCCCCGGGCGTGGAGGCCCGGGGCGAGCAGCCCCGGGCGTGGAGGCCCGGGGCGAGCAGCCCCGGGCGTGGAGGCCCGGGGCGAGCAGCCCCGGGCGTGGAGGCCCGGGGCGAGCAGCCCCGGGCGTGGAGGCCCGGGGCGAGCAGCCCCGGGCGTGGAGGCCCGGGGCGAGCAGCCCCGGGCGTGGAGGCCCGGGGCGAGCAGCCCCGGGCGTGGAGGCCCGGGGCGAGCAGCCCCGGGCGTGGAGGCCCGGGGCGAGCAGCCCCGGGCGTGGAGGCCCGGGGCGAGCAGCCCCGGGCCTGGAGGCCCGGGGCGAGCAGCCCCGGGCCTGGAGGCCCGGGGCGAGCAGCCCCGGGCCTGGAGGCCCGGGGCGAGCAGCCCCGGGCCTGGAGGCCCGGGGCGAGCAGCCCCGGGCCTGGAGGCCCGGGGCGAGCAGCCCCGGGCCTGGAGGCCCGGGGCGAGCAGCCCCGGGCCTGGAGGCCCGGGGCGAGCAGCCCCGGGCCTGGAGGCCCGGGGCGAGCAGCCCCGGGCCTGGAGGCCCGGGGCGAGCAGCCCCGGGCCTGGAGGCCCGGGGCGAGCAGCCCCGGGCCTGGAGGCCCGGGGCGAGCAGCCCCGGGCCTGGAGGCCCGGGGCGAGCAGCCCCGGGCCTGGAGGCCCGGGGCGAGCAGCCCCGGGCCTGGAGGCCCGGGGCGAGCAGCCCCGGGCCTGGAGGCCCGGGGCGAGCAGCCCCGGGCCTGGAGGCCCGGGGCGAGCAGCCCCGGGCCTGGAGGCCCGGGGCGAGCAGCCCCGGGCCTGGAGGCCCGGGGCGAGCAGCCCCGGGCCTCGAGGCCCGGGGCGAGCAGCCCCGGGCCTGGAGGCCCGGGGCGAGCAGCCCCGGGCCTCGAGGCCCGGGGCGAGCAGCCCCGGGCCTGGAGGCCCGGGGCGAGCAGCCCCGGGCCTCGAGGCCCGGGGCGAGCGGGGCACTTCCCATTCTGTGTCTCCAATCCCTCGGAACTTTCCGGGGAGTTTCTGAGCTGAGACCCCAGTGTCTGGAGGCTGTTTCGGGTTCTGTGACCCCTTTCTCTCAGGTACAGGGTGACTGCCTTCTCTCAGGCTCCAGCCATGGTGAGCCATCGTAATGACTCAGGGCCTGGAGGCCGGGGCTCGTAGCAGGTGTTTGGGATTCTGGGTTTCGCATCCCTCGGTCCTGACCCGGGAGTACCGGAGTGGAGAGGATGGGTTGTTGGCTTTTCAGGATTCAGGCATATGTCTCCTTGGGATTTTAGGCTTGTAGTATAGTCCCTGGTAGGGCTGCTTGGAATTCTGTGTCTCCCACTTCTCCATCCTTCCCCGTAAGTTTCTGAGCTGAGACCCCAAGGTCTGGACTCTGTGTGGGAAACACTGGCCCGTTTCTGTCACTGACAGGGAGAGGCTTCAGCCCTGATGCGCCATGGAAAGATAGAGCCCCGGGCGTGGAGGCCCAGGTCGACCAGGAGCACTACCCATTTGGCGAATCCGATCCCTCGGAACTTGCCCGGGATTTTCTGAGCAGGGAACCCAGGGCCTGGAGGGTGTTTGTGTTTGTGTGACCCCTTCTCTAAGGTACAGGAACGGCTTCAGTCATAGTGAGCCATGGCGAGCAGCCCCGGGCGTGGAGGCCCGGGGCGAGCGTGGCACTTCCCATTCTGTGTCTCCAATCCCTCGGAACTTTCCGGGGAGTTTCTGAGCTGAGACCCCAGTGTCTGGAGGCTGTTTCGGGTTCTGTGACCTCTTTCTCTCAGGTACAGGGTGACTGCCTTCTCTCAGGCTCCAACCATGGTGAGCCATCGTAATGTCTCAGGGCCTGGAGGCCGGGGCTCGTAGCAGGTGTTTGGGATTCTGGGTCTCGCATCCCTCGGTCCTGACCCGGGAGTACCGGAGTGGAGAGGAAGGGTTGTTGGCTTTTCAGGAATCAGGCATATGTCTCCTTGGGATTTTAGGCTTGTAGTATAGTCCCTGGTAGGGCTGCTTGGAATTCTGTGTCTCCCACTTCTCCATCCTTCCCCGTAAGTTTCTGAGCTGAGACCCCAAGGTCTGGACTCTGTGTGGGAAACACTGGCCCGTTTCTGTCACTGACAGGGAGAGGCTTCAGCCCTGATGCGCCATGGAAAGATAGAGCCCCGGGCGTGGAGGCCCGGGTCGACCAGGAGCACTACCCATTTGGCGAATCCGATCCCTCGGAACTTGCCCGGGATTTTCTGAGCAGGGAACCCAGGGCCTGGAGGGTGTTTGTGTTTGTGTGACCCCCTTCTCTAAGGTACAGGAACGGCTTCAGTCATAGTGAGCCATGGCGAGCAGCCCCGGGCGTGGAGGCCCGGGGCGAGCAGCCCCGGGCGTGGAGGCCCGGGGCGAGCAGCCCCGGGCGTGGAGGCCCGGGGCGAGCAGCCCCGGGCGTGGAGGCCCGGGGCGAGCAGCCCCGGGCGTGGAGGCCCGGGGCGAGCAGCCCCGGGCGTGGAGGCCCGGGGCGAGCAGCCCCGGGCGTGGAGGCCCGGGGCGAGCAGCCCCGGGCGTGGAGGCCCGGGGCGAGCAGCCCCGGGCGTGGAGGCCCGGGGCGAGCAGCCCCGGGCGTGGAGGCCCGGGGCGAGCAGCCCCGGGCGTGGAGGCCCGGGGCGAGCAGCCCCGGGCCTGGAGGCCCGGGGCGAGCAGCCCCGGGCCTGGAGGCCCGGGGCGAGCAGCCCCGGGCCTGGAGGCCCGGGGCGAGCAGCCCCGGGCCTGGAGGCCCGGGGCGAGCAGCCCCGGGCCTGGAGGCCCGGGGCGAGCAGCCCCGGGCCTGGAGGCCCGGGGCGAGCAGCCCCGGGCCTGGAGGCCCGGGGCCAGCAGCCCCGGGCCTGGAGGCCCGGGGCCAGCAGCCCCGGGCCTGGAGGCCCGGGGCCAGCAGCCCCGGGCCTGGAGGCCCGGGGCGAGCAGCCCCGGGCCTGGAGGCCCGGGGCGAGCAGCCCCGGGCCTGGAGGCCCGGGGCGAGCAGCCCCGGGCCTGGAGGCCCGGGGCGAGCAGCCCCGGGCCTGGAGGCCCGGGGCGAGCAGCCCCGGGCCTGGAGGCCCGGGGCGAGCAGCCCCGGGCCTGGAGGCCCGGGGCGAGCAGCCCCGGGCCTGGAGGCCCGGGGCGAGCAGCCCCGGGCCTGGAGGCCCGGGGCGAGCAGCCCCGGGCCTGGAGGCCCGGGGCGAGCAGCCCCGGGCCTGGAGGCGCGGGGCACTTCCCATTCTGTGTCTCCAATCCCTCGGAACTTTCCGGGGAGTTTCTGAGCTGAGACCCCAGTGTCTGGAGGCTGTTTCGGGTTCTGTGACCCCTTTCTCTCAGGTACAGGGTGACTGCCTTCTCTCAGGCTCCAGCCATGGTGAGCCATCGTAATGACTCAGGGCCTGGAGGCCGGGGCTCGTAGCAGGTGTTTGGGATTCTGGGTTTCGCATCCCTCGGTCCTGACCCGGGAGTACCGGAGTGGAGAGGATGGGTTGTTGGCTTTTCAGGATTCAGGCATATGTCTCCTTGGGATTTTAGGCTTGTAGTATAGTCCCTGGTAGGGCTGCTTGGAATTCTGTGTCTCCCACTTCTCCATCCTTCCCCGTAAGTTTCTGAGCTGAGACCCCAAGGTCTGGACTCTGTGTGGGAAACACTGGCCCGTTTCTGTCACTGACAGGGAGAGGCTTCAGCCCTGATGCGCCATGGAAAGATAGAGCCCCGGGCGTGGAGGCCCAGGTCGACCAGGAGCACTACCCATTTGGCGAATCCGATCCCTCGGAACTTGCCCGGGATTTTCTGAGCAGGGAACCCAGGGCCTGGAGGGTGTTTGTGTTTGTGTGACCCCTTCTCTAAGGTACAGGAACGGCTTCAGTCATAGTGAGCCATGGCGAGCAGCCCCGGGCGTGGAGGCCCGGGGCGAGCGTGGCACTTCCCATTCTGTGTCTCCAATCCCTCGGAATTTTCCGGGGAGTTTCTGAGCTGAGACCCCAGTGTCTGGAGGCTGTTTCGGGTTCTGTGACCTCTTTCTCTCAGGTACAGGGTGACTGCCTTCTCTCAGGCTCCAACCATGGTGAGCCATCGTAATGTCTCAGGGCCTGGAGGCCGGGGCTCGTAGCAGGTGTTTGGGATTCTGGGTCTCGCATCCCTCGGTCCTGACCCGGGAGTACCGGAGTGGAGAGGAAGGGTTGTTGGCTTTTCAGGAATCAGGCATATGTCTCCTTGGGATTTTAGGCTTGTAGTATAGTCCCTGGTAGGGCTGCTTGGAATTCTGTGTCTCCCACTTCTCCATCCTTCCCCGTAAGTTTCTGAGCTGAGACCCCAAGGTCTGGACTCTGTGTGGGAAACACTGGCCCGTTTCTGTCACTGACAGGGAGAGGCTTCAGCCCTGATGCGCCATGGAAAGATAGAGCCCCGGGCGTGGAGGCCCGGGTCGACCAGGAGCACTACCCATTTGGCGAATCCGATCCCTCGGAACTTGCCCGGGATTTTCTGAGCAGGGAACCCAGGGCCTGGAGGGTGTTTGTGTTTGTGTGACCCCCTTCTCTAAGGTACAGGAACGGCTTCAGTCATAGTGAGCCATGGCGAGCAGCCCCGGGCGTGGAGGCCCGGGGCGAGCAGCCCCGGGCGTGGAGGCCCGGGGCGAGCAGCCCCGGGCGTGGAGGCCCGGGGCGAGCAGCCCCGGGCGTGGAGGCCCGGGGCGAGCAGCCCCGGGCGTGGAGGCCCGGGGCGAGCAGCCCCGGGCCTGGAGGCCCGGGGCGAGCAGCCCCGGGCCTGGAGGCCCGGGGCGAGCAGCCCCGGGCCTGGAGGCCCGGGGCGAGCAGCCCCGGGCCTGGAGGCCCGGGGCGAGCAGCCCCGGGCCTGGAGGCCCGGGGCGAGCAGCCCCGGGCCTGGAGGCCCGGGGCGAGCAGCCCCGGGCCTGGAGGCCCGGGGCGAGCAGCCCCGGGCCTGGAGGCCCGGGGGCGAGCAGCCCCGGGCCTGGAGGCCCGGGGCGAGCAGCCCCGGGCCTGGAGGCCCGGGGCGAGCAGCCCCGGGCCTGGAGGCCCGGGGCGAGCAGCCCCGGGCCTGGAGGCCCGGGGCGAGCAGCCCCGGGCCTGGAGGCCCGGGGCGAGCAGCCCCGGGCCTGGAGGCCCGGGGCGAGCAGCCCCGGGCCTGGAGGCCCGGGGCGAGCAGCCCCGGGCCTGGAGGCCCGGGGCGAGCAGCCCCGGGCCTGGAGGCCCGGGGCGAGCAGCCCCGGGCCTGGAGGCCCGGGGCGAGCAGCCCCGGGCCTCGAGGCCCGGGGCGAGCAGCCCCGGGCCTGGAGGCCCGGGGCGAGCAGCCCCGGCCTCGAGGCCCGGGGCGAGCAGCCCCGGGCCTGGAGGCCCGGGGCGAGCAGCCCCGGGCCTCGAGGCCCGGGGCGAGCAGCCCCGGGCCTGGAGGCCCGGGGCGAGCAGCCCCGGGCCTCGAGGCCCGGGGCGAGCGGGGCACTTCCCATTCTGTGTCTCCAATCCCTCGGAACTTTCCGGGGAGTTTCTGAGCTGAGACCCCAGTGTCTGGAGGCTGTTTCGGGTTCTGTGACCCCTTTCTCTCAGGTACAGGGTGACTGCCTTCTCTCAGGCTCCAGCCATGGTGAGCCATCGTAATGACTCAGGGCCTGGAGGCCGGGGCTCGTAGCAGGTGTTTGGGATTCTGGGTTTCGCATCCCTCGGTCCTGACCCGGGAGTACCGGAGTGGAGAGGATGGGTTGTTGGCTTTTCAGGATTCAGGCATATGTCTCCTTGGGATTTTAGGCTTGTAGTATAGTCCCTGGTAGGGCTGCTTGGAATTCTGTGTCTCCCACTTCTCCATCCTTCCCCGTAAGTTTCTGAGCTGAGACCCCAAGGTCTGGACTCTGTGTGGGAAACACTGGCCCGTTTCTGTCACTGACAGGGAGAGGCTTCAGCCCTGATGCGCCATGGAAAGATAGAGCCCCGGGCGTGGAGGCCCAGGTCGACCAGGAGCACTACCCATTTGGCGAATCCGATCCCTCGGAACTTGCCCGGGATTTTCTGAGCAGGGAACCCAGGGCCTGGAGGGTGTTTGTGTTTGTGTGACCCCTTCTCTAAGGTACAGGAACGGCTTCAGTCATAGTGAGCCATGGCGAGCAGCCCCGGGCGTGGAGGCCCGGGGCGAGCGTGGCACTTCCCATTCTGTGTCTCCAATCCCTCGGAACTTTCCGGGGAGTTTCTGAGCTGAGACCCCAGTGTCTGGAGGCTGTTTCGGGTTCTGTGACCTCTTTCTCTCAGGTACAGGGTGACTGCCTTCTCTCAGGCTCCAACCATGGTGAGCCATCGTAATGTCTCAGGGCCTGGAGGCCGGGGCTCGTAGCAGGTGTTTGGGATTCTGGGTCTCGCATCCCTCGGTCCTGACCCGGGAGTACCGGAGTGGAGAGGAAGGGTTGTTGGCTTTTCAGGAATCAGGCATATGTCTCCTTGGGATTTTAGGCTTGTAGTATAGTCCCTGGTAGGGCTGCTTGGAATTCTGTGTCTCCCACTTC